>NC_084564.2:15470000-15555000 GCF_033978685.3 Nerophis lumbriciformis | reverse complement strand
AATATTTATTTACTTATTAATTTATTGTTGTTGCGGCAAAGATTGAAGAGGGAAGTGAACAATTGTGTTGGAAATTATTCCTACACACAAAAGGGGTAAGATTAAATAAACACTGCTTCTTCCTACTCCTTTTTGGACATGTTAGAATGTGAAACTGTAAACATTCGATGTAAACATTGTAACGGTACGTTCAAAACACATTGCTATGTTATTGTTTTCTTTTCATTACTCGTTTGTTGTTGGTGTTTTGTTCTGTCCTTTTTTTTGTTATCAAACATGTCAGAAATAAATACAACAATTCAAATAGAAATATGTGTGTCCTCTTCTACTGATGTTTTGCCTGAAGACACTTGAGGAAATGCTGGAAGAGCAAGAGGAAACACAGGCTATGGCGTCTATGGAAGAGCAGGGAGGTCAGAAAATGGTGATTATTTTATATATATATTCCTGCTGACCCCACTATGGACTGGAATCTTACTATTTTGTTGGATCCACTATGGACTGGACTCTCACAATATTATGTCAGACCCACTCGACATCCATTGCATTCGGTCTCCCCTGGGGGGGGTTACCCACATATGCGGTCCTCTCCAAGGTTTCTCATAGTCATTCACATCGACGTCCCACTGGGGTGAGTTTTTCCTTGCCCTTATGTGGGCTCTGTACCGAGGATGTCGTGGCTTGTGCAGCCCTTTGAGACACTTGTGATTTAGGGCTATATTAATAAACATTGATTGATTGATTGATTGATTGATTGATTGATATATAACATTTTTGTGCTAACCATATCAGTTTTGAAGTACCGTAAATTCCGGACTACAAGCCGTTGCTTTTTTCCTTTGCTTTGAACAATGTGGCTTATAAAAGGGTGCGGCAAATTTACGGATTTTTCTTCGCTGACAGCCATAGTGCAAAAAGGTGAAAAAAAAACAAAGCAAATACAATGAATAGGTGTGCTATATAGATATTGTTTTGATTTCCCCTTGCTAATTTTCTCTGTTTGTTCATCATGAAAGGGGTTTATTTTCTCCTTTTGGGTCAAATTGTACCCAACCAAATTGTGCTACATCATTTTCCATGCCAACAGTGAATGTTTGTGGACTCTGTGCTTGGTTAAGTGCTTTTAGAGATGACGGACACTGTCTTCTTAATGTTTTCCTTCGATGTTGACAGTAGACGAAAGCAGTTGAGCTCATTTCCCTGCGGTCTCGCCTTCCGCAGACTTGTAGCGTCAGCTAATCCTACTCAGGACAGCGCAACATATCCGAGAGACGTTTCCAGAAGCTGGATTACAAGAATAACAACTCCCCAGCAGCGCACTCGCACAAAAAACAACACCACCAAAAAAAAAAAAAAGTGCCATGATTAGGACTATTCTGTGCTCTCCTGCATTAAGACAAATAATAAAGAATCCCTGCAGAGCTCATTAAAAGTCTGCACTCACAATGCGGTCTTGATTTGTGTCACTGGAAACCTCTGGACTGGAATATTGTTTTGTTTTCCATCTCATTTCAATGCTTGGAGGGTATTAACGGCCGATCTTCTCCATAATACATGTTCAGTGTTTCCGTGGGGCGATGCTGCAATGATGCGATAGCGGCATTCCTTCTCTCCTCGCGCATAAATCTAATAATTACATTGTGCTTCTTTTATTTTGAGGGGGGGGCGTTAGCATCCTCCAAAAGTGTATGGATAACGAGGGTGGGGTTTGTTTGTTGACATCCCCGTCACGCTACAGCAAACTGGTTAGCCTGGTTTATAAAAGTTTATTGTTGACCACAATTAAACTTGAATTACATGAATTGATAATAATAGGGAGCAACTATGAAGTGAAATTACTGACAAAACTCCACAAACGCACAACAATGTTTTTACTCATGCCCGTGCAATCCCCCCCCCCCAAAAAAAACATTTTTCTTTATTTAAAATTTTTTTTTAAAAATTGCAAGTTAAAAAACAATTTTCTGCAAGTAAAAAAAACAATGTTCTTTGTTTTAAGATGCGTAGCAAAGCCTGATTGTATAACAGAACTTGGAAACAACCAAAACATAATTAAAAAAAAGTCACTTTTGCATAATGGGTCTTTTTTAAAGGAACAGTGTTGTTTATGTGTTGCTTAAAAATAAGGGGCAACAATGGAGTGAAATGATTGCCAAATCGCCACAAACACGCACAAATGTTTTTACTCACGACCAAAAATTCACACGTGAAATAAAAAAATATTTCTACAAGTAAAAAAATGGTTTGCAAGTATAAAAAACTATTTTCTGCAAGTAAAAATAAGTTAAGTTAAAGTACCACTGATAGTCACACACACACTCAGTGTGGTGAAATTTGTCCTCTGCGTTTGACCCATCCCCTTGTTCCACCCCCTGGGAGGTGAGGGGAGCAGTGAGCAGCAGTGGTGGCCGCGCCCGGGTATAATTTTTGGTGATTTAACCCCCAATTCCAACCCTTGATGCTGAGTGCCAAGCAGGGAGGTAATAGGTCCCATTTTTATAGTCTTTGGTATGACTCGGCCGGGTTTGAACTCACAACCTACCGATCTCAGGGTGGACACTCCAACCACTAGGCCACTGAGTAGGTTAACAATTCGGAACTAAAAAAAAAAAAACAATTTTATTTGTTTTAAGATGTGTAGCGAAGCCTGATCGTATAACAGAACTTGGAAACAACTTACGAACCAAAACATAATTTAAAAAAAGTCACTTTTGCATCCATCCATCCATTTTCTACCGCTTATTCCCTTCGGGGTCACGGGGGGCACTGGAGCTTATCTCAGCAGTTCCTTTTTAAAAGGAACAGTGTTGTTTATGTGTTGCTTGAAAATAAGGGGCAACAATGGAGTGAAATGATTGCCAAATCGCCACAAACACGCACAAATGTTTTTACTCACGCCCAACAATTCACACGTAAAATTTAAAAAATATTTCTACAAGTAAAAAAATTATTTGCAAGTATAAAAAACTATTTTCTGCAAGTAAAAAAAAGTAGTCACACACACACACTAGGTGTGGTGAAATTAACCTCTGCGTTTGACCCATCCCCTTGTTCCACCCCCTGGGAGGTGAGGGGAGCAGTGAGCAGCAGCGGTGGCCACGCCCGGGAATCATTTTTGGTGATTTAACCCCCAATTCCAACCCTTGATGCTGAGTGCCAAGCAGGGAGGTAATGGGTCCCATTTTTATAGTCTTTGGTATGACTCGGCCGGGGTTTGAACTCACAACCTACCGATCTCAGGGTGGACACTCCAACCACTGAGTAGGTTAACAATTCGGAACTAAAAAAAAAAAAACCATTTTCTTTGTTTTAAGATGTGTAGCGAAGCCTGATTGTATAGCAGAACTTGGAAACAACTTACGGACCAAAACATAATAAAAAAGGCACTTTTGCATAATGGATCTTTTTAAAGGAACAGTGTTGTTTATGTGTTGCTTAAAAATAAGGAGCAACAACGGATTGAAATCATTGCCAAATCGCCACAAACACGCACAATTGTTTTTAATCACACCCAACGATTCACAAGTGATATAAAACAATGTTCTATAATTAAAAAAACGATTTGCAAGTTAAAAAAAATTATTTCTAAAGTTAAAAAAAAACGATTCGCAAGTATAAAAAAGTATTTTCTGCGAATAAAAAAAAAACGTTTCGGAACTCAAAACAACAATTTTCGTTGCTTTAAGATGTGTAGCGAAGCCTGATTTTATAATGGAACTTGGAAACAAATTATGGACTAAAACATTATGAAAAAGTGGCTTTTGCATAATGGGTCTTTTTAAAAGGAACAGTGTTTATGTGTTGCTTAAAAATAAGGAGCAACTATGGAGTAACATTATTGCCAAATCTCCACAAACGCGCACAAATGTTTTTATTCACGGCCAACAATTCACAAGTAAAATAAGACAAGTTTCTATAATTAAAAAAACAAACAAATATTTACAAGTTAAAAAAAATTTTTTACAAGTAAAACAAAATTTTTAACAAGTAAAAAAACTGATTTTCACAGGTAAAAAAAAATTCTGCAAGTAAAAGAAACGATTCGGAAGTTAAAAAAAAAACAACTAGCAATTTTCTTTGTTTTAAGATGTGGAGCAAAGCCTGATTTTATAACGGAACTTGGAAACAACTTATGGACCAAAACAACGGGGAAAATTCACTTTTGCATAAGGGGTCTTTTTAAAGGAACAGTGTTGCTCATGATATGTTGGAGCAATTATGGAGTAAAATTTAAGTAAAGTAAAGTAAAGGAAAATGATTTAATAAAAACAAAAATTGCATGAAAAAAAGATTTTCTGCAAGTAAAAAAAAAACTCACAAGTAAATGTGTGGCAAGTATAAAAAGGATTCCTAGTGAACAATTTTCTGCAAGTAAAAAAACGATTCAGAAGTATAAAAACATTTTTCTTCAAGTTAGAACTGTTGGCGGGAATATTCCACCCTTCGTGATCCACACATTTGCTTAGCACTCAGAGCACCTGAAAATCGCACTCGACAACGACAACTGGTGCTGCTGAGTCAATTCAAGACCATCAGAGCTACTGTTATTTGCGCATGGTGCCGTCCGCCAAAAATGACAAAGAAAATGAAGACGGATAAGGAGTAAAATGGCGGACAGAATAAAGAGAAAACAAGCTTAACTTACAGGTTGGGCTTGTTTTAATATGTGCAAATCGTTTTTTTACTTGAAGGAAATTGTTTTTTTTACTTGCAAATCTTTTTTTTTTAATTGAAGAAAATAGTTTTTTTACTTGAGAAAAAACTGTTTGTGGAGTTTTGCAGTCATTTTAGTATTATTAGTATTAGTGCTTATTAGTAAGCAACACTGTTCCTTTAAAAATATGCATTTTCATAATGTTTCATTCCATAAGTTGTTTCGGTATAAAAATCAGGCTTCACTACGCATCTTAAAACACAGCCTGGAGACCAACTATCTATCACTCAGCTCCACACATGGAAGGTTTGATCATTTAGTTTATTCTTCAGTCAACAGGCTAACTTAGAATGTTGCTGCTATTAAAATGTGAGGGTAATGTTAGCACTTTAGCTCAAACATCTTTGTTTAATACAAACGTGTATATTTATAAATATGGTTAATTTGAGTAACATGACTGAAAGTAACTGGAGCACGTTGCTAGCATTGAATTAATAAGCACATGAGATATAGCCACATGGCATTTATGCTAATTGTATGTTGACACTTAAAGGGGCTGTTTGCAACATTTACACAGATGCCGAGAATGTATTTTACACAGTATATGCCACCCTCTTACGGCTTCTCGTACATATTGACATAATTACGTAAGTACGTAACACATGTTCGCGCATTAGCTTTGCGTGTTGTTAGCTAATAATAGCGATTTGGATAGTTAGCGTTAGCTGTCATTGAATGCGTATTCTAATGACTGCTAATTGTTCGTTTCTTTTGTATGTGTTGACGTGTTGACGAGACCGGGCGAGTGACAGCCGTAAAACACCAAATCATTTTTTTCAGGCCGGTAAAAAATGTTTATTACATAAAGTTAGTAATTGTGAAAAATATACACAATTGTCAAAGAAAAGATTTCTGGTAAACCACTAATGGTAACATGAGCTAGCCGGTGGTGTTTTTGCTTTGAAAACTGTAACTGTGAGGAAGTTGCAATTAGCACCTTTACCATATTACAGTGATTTACGAAAAAAATTAATAAATAAACAGATCACATTAAAAAGGTAACAGGACTGTGCTGAGACTATATTTCATGCACTGTAAAAAGTCAGTGTTCAAAAAAAATAAAAAAAATACAAAAATGAGGGGTATTTTATTTGAACTAAGCAAAATTATCTGCCAATAGAACAAGAAAATTCGGCTTGTCAAGACTTTCCAAAACAAGTAAAATTAGCTAACTTCAATAATCACCCAAAAATACCTTAAAATAAGTATATTCTCAATAATAACAAGTGCACTTTTCTTGGTAGAAAAAAAAGAGACCTTTTTGCTCAATATGTTGAAAAATATTCTTAAATTAAGCTATTTGAGCTATTTTTAGAACAGGCCAGCGGGCTGCTCATCTGGTCCTTATGGGCGACCTGGTGCCCGCGGGTACCGCGTTGGTGACCCCTGGTTAAGATGGTATACAGTAGGAAGGGGGATTCATGTGGCTTCATTTACATCACGGTTTACCTGACACATGAAACGAGACAAATTGCGGGGGTGCGCTATCCACGTTAGCCACCAGGTGGCAGTAGAGTGTTAAATATTCTCAAATGTGTTTTATGGCAATTCCAACTTTGACCACAGTGTCAGTCCCTGTGTCGAGTGGCGCTTTTCATCATTTTCAGCAGACTGCATTGTAAAACGATTAACGCCGCCCTCTTCCTCTCACACGATATCCATATAAATCCCTTCCCGACTGTGGCAGCACAGTTGGTAACATCCATGCAAGTTTAGACAGCAACGTGTCCGGGCTCACTTTCCAAAGACTGATGGACTCTCTGCTTGTCCCGCGTCTCCCTCCATGTTCTCGTGTAAGTGACAGTGTGACGTGACGCCGTCCTGTCTTTGTGTCACGCTGCGGCAGACCCAAATATTCCCTCCCGTCGTTCCGTGACAAGAGCGGAGTGATATGTATCTCCAAATTGAGGGCTGAGAGCGAGCACAGATACGGCTATGAAAGACTGTCAGTTAGCACTATCGTCTCATTTCACTCTCAAGTGTGGATTTTTTTTTTGTTGTTGTTGAGGGGGGATGCCAACGGGAGAAACACTCGCCATGAACAAAAGGCATAAAACATATTCAGTCATGTTTACCACCTCAAACGCTACTCTTAAAATGCTGTCAATCACAGATGGAGGACGGGGGTGAGGGCGCTTCCTGTGCCAGTCAGTCAGTGTCCTGAGGGCATCAGGGAGCGTTAGTCTACCGCTAGCAGACAGTTCAAGGTTAATTGGTGGATATCATCAAATATTGATGTAATGTACTGAACTATTAACTAACTCAAAGTGTCCGAGGTCCCACAGTAGTGTATTAGGAATATATTGTCCAAAATGTAGCCTCGATGCTTGAATTTAGGCAGTTTTAACGTGTTTTTAATGAGCCCTACTGGGAACACGCCGTTTTGTGCGTCCGTAGCTTTAAAAGAACCAGTAGAGTGGAAAAACAAGTTACCTCTATATTGAAGCTATTTTCCTGTATATGTGACACCAAAACACCTTCAAAGTTTGCGGATAAATAGATACGATTAAAATAATATCAATCTCACGGAGATTCCCGAGCCATTTTGAGAGTTACAATGCTAATCAAGCAAACTTTGTGAGAGCCAACGATTACTTCAGGGGGGAAAAATATTTTTGAACCCGAATACAAAGAGGATGAGAAGCCGAGTGATGGATGCAGTATAATTGCAACACTAGCATCAGCAGCATTGCTAAGTGCTAAACATACAAACTAACCTTAACCATAACTAACCATACAATCCGCAATACAAAGCTCATGGCGCATTAGGTTGATTAATGCGTACACGTTTGTTACTGGATCATTTCTAACATGCTTTCTGCCTTGGAGACTTTGCAGCTGTATTTATTGCGCAACCAAAATTATTTGACACTTGTTTATATTGACATATGTGCTGTTTTGGACTGCAATATTGTACCGTTTGGAACACTTATTATTAGGGATGTCCGATAATGGCTTTTTGCCGATATCCGATATTCCGATATTGTCCAACTCTTTAATTACCGATACCAATATCAAGCGATACCGATATCAACCGATATATACAGTCGTGGAATTAACACATTATTATGCCTAATTTGGACAACCAGGTATGGTGAAGATAAGGTACTTTAAAAAAAAATTAATAAAATAAAATAAGATAAATAAATTAAAAACATTTTCTTGAATAAAAAAGAAAGTAAAACAATATAAAAACAGTTACATAGAAACTAGTAGTTAATGAAAATGAGTAAAATTAACTGTTAAAGGTTAGTACTATTAGTGGACCAATCATGTGTGCTTACGGACTGTATCCCCTGCAGACTGTATTGATATATATTGATATATAATGTAGGAACCAGAATATTAATAACAGAAAGAAACAACCCTTTTGTGTGAATGAGTGTAAATGGGGGAGGGAGGTTTTTTGGGTTGGTGCACTAATTGTAAGTGTATCTTGTGTTTTTTATGTTGATTTAATAAAAAAATAAAATAAAAAAATAAAAAATAAAAAGCGATACCGATAATAAAAAAAAACGATATCGATAATTTCCGATATTACATTTTAACGCATTTATCGGCCGATAATATCGGCAGGCCGATATTATCGGACATCTCTACTTATTATGTATGTCTAGCTTGTGTGCTATTGTGTGCTTGGTTGTTGTGTAGCTGCTAGCTCCAAATACAGGACGAAATGACTTCACTAAAATACAAGCAACCTTGTGTGCTTATTAGTAGAGATGTCCGATAATGGCTTTTTTGCCGATATTCCGATATTGTCCAACTCTTAATTACCGATTTCGATATCAACCGATACCGATACATACAGTCGTGGAATTAACACATTATTATGCCTAATTTTGTTGTGATGCCCCGCTGGATGCATTAAACAATGTAACAAGGTTTTCCAAACTAAATCAACTCAAGTTATGGAAAAAAATGCCAACATGGCACTGCCATATTTATTATTGAAGTCACAAAGTGCTTTTTTTTTTTTTAACATGCCTCAAAACAGCAGCTTGGAATTTGGGACATGCTCTCCCTGAGAGAGCATGAGGCGGTTGAGGTGGGCGGGGTTGGGGGGGCAGGGTTGAGGTGGGGGTGACGGGGGGAGGGGGTAGCGGGGGGTGTATATTGTAGCGTCCCGGAAGAGTTAGTGCTGCAAGGGGTTCTGGGTATTTGTTCTGTTGTGTTTATGTTGTGTTACGGTGCGGATGTTCTCCCAAAATGTGTTTGTCATTCTTGTTTGGTGTGGGTTCACAGTGTGGCGCATATTTGTAACAGTGTTAAAGTTGTTTGTACGGCCACCCTCAGTGCGACCTGTATGGCTGTTGACCAAATATGCTTTGCATTCACTTGTGTGTGTCAAAAGCCGTAGATATTATGTGATTGGACCGGCACGCAAACGCTCTGTACTTCTCCCTACGTCCGTGTACCACTCCGTACACCGGCGTTTTAAAAAGTCGTAAATTTTACTTTTTGAAACCGATACCGATAATTTCCGATATTACATTTTAAAGCATTTATCGGCCGATAATATCGGCAGTCCGATATTATCGGACATCTCTACTTATTAGAGGACATTTCGGTGTTAACTTTGCACAAGTGAAGGCACTGCAGGACTGATTGTAACAGAGCTTTATATCGGAGAGTTTAAATGCAAGCAAATATCTGATACTGATTTTTTTTTTTTGGCGCTGATATCGGCTATCTTCTTCGATATCAAATCCGGACACCCCTAATTTTTAACGGGAACATCATGCTTAGTTAGCCTCTTTGCTGAAAAAAATAAAAATATGATCAAACTTGTTGTTTTAAGATGTGTAGTGAAGCCTGTTTTTTTCCAAAGGTGTTCTGTGGTCTCATCTATCTTAGGGCAGGTAAGATAGCCGCCACGTCAAAAGCGAGTGTTTTCTTAAAAGTGGAGCAAACAAGTGAGGGAGAGGATATAGATATTTCTCTTGTTTCATGCTCATAAACACGCTCCAGCGACACATATCACTGTTAGAACATCAAAAAGTCAATTTTGAAATACAGTGGACCTTTAAAATATTAACACCATGCTGTCCTGGATCCAGAAGAATTTAGTATCTGGTAGTAAAAATTAATGTCTGAAAACAAGACTCTTTTCTTGTTTGTGCTTTTTTTTTTTTGGTAATAATCTTTAAAAATGCTGTGTTGTGCTCACAGTCCATGGAGGCTCTGCAAAAACTCAAATGAACAAACCCAAAAGGGATGTGATATTTCTTCATTCCAACCAATGGCTGAATTAATGTGACCTTTTCTAGTTTGGCTGAGCGCTCTCGCACACACGATAAGCGCCAAATGCGAGAGGCTCTCATGGAGTGTGAAAGGTTAACTACGTAGGATGTATGAGATTAGCCGACGACGTCATATATTTCCTTCTCACAGCGCATTAAAAGACGCGCTTTTGTGCCCTAAACAAAACTCACAAAAGTCAGTACACCCCTCACATTTCAGCATCTCAAGTAGTCTAAACTTGGATATCCTTTAGAGTAGTCCGTGTACAGCTTGCATACAGCTGAATATGAGTCAACGCACAGCCATTATTGTCTCAGTGTGTCGGGATTTTTGCCCTGATGTCCGCATGAGTGCTGCCATCACTGGGGAGCTGCGGTCCACTGAGGGAAAACATGAGCTCCAACATGTCCCGTGAGACTGAAGTAGAACATGATCCCCTCCCTTGAGTAAACTAAGCCACGTGGCAGTTGTAGCTCTAGTATATCTTGTCAAAGGACGATTGTATAGAAAATAAACTTTAGAGTAGTCAGTGTACAGCTTGTATTGCAGTATGGATTTACTATCCATGAGTCAACAAAGCAATTATTGTCCAGACATTTTAGTAGCAATTGCCTACAGTCGAGCATGGTTTCAGCAGCGGTTTGGTCTGGGGCCGCATGAGTGCTGCTGTCACTCGGGGGGGATGCGCTTTACCAAGGGAAACTTTGAATTCCAATATATAATGTGAGGCTGATGTAGAACATGATCCTCTCCCTTGGTAAACTAGGCTGTGCAGCAGTTTTTAGTCCATTAATTATTGGCAAAGAAAATAGACTACTTTAGAGAAGTCAATGTACAGCTTTTATAGCATCATAGATTACCCAATCACTGAAAATTAGTCAACACATAGCAGTATTATATAAATAGGAGGTAAAACACAACTAAGTTGCCGTTATGGTCTGGGGGCGCTTCACCAAAGGAAAACATACATTCTAACATGTACTGGGCCTCGTGGCAGTTTTAAGTCCAGTATACTATATAATATTGTCAAAGGACTATACTACAAGTATAAAATCAATCAACATGGATATAGTTCAGAGTAGTCCGTGTACAGCTTGTAGAGAAGTCTACTGAATGTGAGTCAACACACAGCCATTTTTGTCTAAATAGGCGACAAAACACCAAGTGAGTAGGAATTGGAGCATGGTGTCAGCAACGTTATGCCCTGGGGCTGCACGAGTGCTGTCGTCACTGAGGAGATGAGATATGTTTCAATGAAGGAAAACCTTAGTTCCAGCATGTGCTATGAGACTATGTATAGAACATGATCCCCACCCTTGGTAAATTAGGCTGTGTGGCAGTTTTTAGTCCATGGGTTTTCAGTGCACTTTGAATGTCGAGAAAAGCGCTATATAAATCTAATCCATTATCATTATTATTATTATTATTATTATTATGTCGTGTCAAAGAAAATGATTTTTTTTAAAGTAGCCAGTGTACATCTTGTATAGCAATATAGATTACCCATCCACTGATGAGTCAACACATAGTAGAGATGCCGATAAATGCTTTAAAATGTAATATCGGAAATTATCGGTATCGTTTTTTGTTTTTTTTATCGGTATCTTTTAAAAAAAAAAATTTATTAAATCAACATAAAAAACACAAGATACACTTACAATTAGTGCACCAACCCAAAAAACCTCCCTCCCCCATTTACACTCATTCACACAAAAGGGTTGTTTCTTTCTGGTTCCTACATTATATATCAATATATATCAATACAGTCTGCAAGGGATACAGTCCGTAAGCACACATGATTGTGCGTGCTGCTGGTCCACTAATAGTACTAACCTTTAACAGTTAATTTTACTCATTTTCATTAATTACTAGTTTCTATGTAACTGTTTTTATATCGTTTTACTTTCTTTTTTATACAAGAAAATGTTTTGAATTTATTTATCTTATTTTATTTTATTTTTTAAAAAGGACCTTATCTTCACCATAGATGGTTGTCCAAATTATGCATAATAATGTGTTAATTCCACGACTGTATATATCGGTATCGGTTGATATCGGTATCAGTAATTAAAGAGTTGGACATAATCGGAATGTCGGATATCGGCAAAAAGCCATTATCGGACATCCCTAACACATAGGCGTATTGTATAACTTGTAAAAAAACACAAGCAAGTTGCCGGCAGTCGAGCATGGTGTGGGCCGCATGAAAGCTGCCGTTATTGGGAAGATGCGGTTCACCAAAAAAATAAAAAAGAATTCCAACATGTACTGTGAGACAGAAGGCGAACATGAACCCCTCCCTTAAGTAAACTGGGCCTCGTGGCAGTTTTTAGAACATTATACTGCATCTTTTCAAAGGACTACACTACAAGTATAAAATAAACATGGATATACTTTAAAGTAGTCAGTGTACAGCTTGTAGGAAAGTATACTGTAGATTTACTATCCACTATCAACACACAGCCATTTGTGTCCAAAGAGGCAACAAAACACTGAGTAGCAATTTCAGCATGGTGTCAGCAACGTTATAGCCTGAGGCTGCATGAGTGCTGCTGTCACCGGTGAGCTGTGGTTCACCGAGGGCAAACGTTAATTCCAGCATGTACTTTGAGACTGATGTAGAACTAGGCTGTGTGGCAGTTTTTAGTCCATTATATCTTGTCAAAGAAAATCAACTACTTTAGAGTAGCCAGTGTACATCTTGTATAGCAATGTAGATCTCCCATCCACTGAAAATGAGTCAACACATAGCAGCATTGTATAAGTAGGCGGTAAAACACAAGTACGTTGCCTACAGTCGAGCATGGTGTCGGCAGCGTTATGGTCTGGGGCCGCATGAGTGCTGCCATCACTGGGGAGCTGCGGTGCATTGAGGGAAAACATCAGTTCCAACATATACTGTAAAGCTGTGAAGTAGAACACACCCCCTTCCTGGGTAAAATAGGCCATGTGGCAGTTTTCGGTCCAGTATATGTTGTCAAAAGGACTACACTATAGAAAATAAACTTGAATATACTTCAGAGTAGTCCGTGTACAGCTTGTAGGGCGGTATACATTTACTATCCACTGAAAATAAGTTAACACAGCCATTTTTGTCTACAAACCCCGTTTCCATGAGTTGGGAAATTGTGTTAGATGTAAATATAAACGGAATACAATGATTTGCAAATCATTTTCAACCCATATTCAATTGAATATGCTACAAAGACAACATATTTGATGTTCAAACTGATAAACTTTTTTTTTTTTTTGCAAATAATCATTAACTTTAGAATTTGATGCCAGCAACACGTGACAAAGAAGTTGGGAAAGGTGGCAATAAATACTGATAAAGTTGAGGAATGCTCATCAAACACCTATTTGGAACATCCCACAGGTGAACAGGCGGGTGCCATGTTTGGGTATAAATGTAGATTCCATGAAATGCTCAGTCATTCACAAACAAGGATGGGGCGAGGGTCACCACTTTGTCAACAAATGCGTGAGCAAATTGTTGAACAGTTTAAGAAAAACCTTTCTCAACCAGCTATTGCAAGGAATTTAGGGATTTCACCATCTACGGTCTGTAATATCATCAAAGGGTTCAGAGAATCTGGAGAAATCACTGCACGTAAGCAGCTAAGCCCGTGACCTTCGATCCCTCAGGCTGTACTCAACAAGCGACATCAGTGTGTAAAGGATATCACCACATGGGCTCAGGAACACTTCAGAAACCCACTGTCAGTAACTACGGTTGGTCGCTACATCTGTAAGTGCAAGTTAAAACTCTCCTATGCAAGGCGAAAACCGTTTATCAACAACACCCAGAAACGCCGTCGGCTTTGCTGGGCCTGAGCTCATCTAAGATGGACTGATACAAAGTGGAAAAGTGTTCTGTGGTCTGACGAGTCCACACTTCAAATTGTTTTTGGAAACTGTGGACGTTGTGTCCTCCGGACCAAAGAGGAAAAGAACCATCCGGATTGTTATAGGCGCCAAGTTGAAAAGCCAGCATCTGTGATGGTATGGGGGTGTATTAGTGCCCAAGACATGGGTAACTTACACATCTGTGAAGGCGCCATTAATGCTGAAAGGTACATACAGGTTTTGGAGCAACATATGTTGCCATCCAAGCAACGTTACCATGGACGCCCCTGCTTATTTCAGCAAGACAATGCCAAGCCACGCATTACATCAACGTGGCTTCATAGTAAAAGAGTGCGGGTACTAGACTGGCCTGCCTGTAGTCCAGACCTGTCTCCCATTGAAAATGTGTGGCGCATTATGAAGCCTAAAATACCACAACGGAGACCCCCGGACTGTTGAACAACTTAAGCTGTACATCAAGCAAGAATGGGAAAGAATTCCACCTGAGAAGCTTAAAAAATGTGTCTCCTCAGTTCCCAAACATTTACTGAGTCTTATTAAAAGGAAAGGCCATGTAACACAGTGGTGAACATGCCCTTTCCCAACTACTTTGGCACGTGTTGCAGCCATGAAATTCTAAGTTAATTATTATTTGCAAAAAAAAAATAAAGTTTATGAGTTTGAACATCAAACATCTTGTCTTTGTAGTGCATTCAACTGAATATGGGTTGAAAAGGATTTGCAAATCATTGTATTCCGTTTATATTTACATCTAACACAATTTCCCAACTCATATGGAAACGGGGTTTGTAAATAGGCAACAAAACACCGAGTAGCAATTCGAGCATGGTGTCAGCAACGTTATAGCCTGAGGCCGCATGAGTGCTGCTGTCACTGGTGAGCTGTGGTTCATACGTGACATATGTGCTGGAATTCATGTTTGGCCTCCATGAAGCGCAGCTCCCCCCCTGTGCCGGCAGCACTCATGCATGCTCAGACCAGGACGCTACCGTCACCATGCTCGACGAGATGATTATCCCTCGGTGTGTTAACAAGCAGCCTCCGAGCGCTCATCAGAAGCAGCTGAAGCAAACAGGCCTCGTCCAATCACAGAGCCTCTCTGGCGGGATCCAATTTGAGCGGAAATGACAGCACACTCATGTTTTTCTGCCAAATGTGTTGATGAAATATTTAGCTGGGATAATTCGAGCGGCTGGCTGACTGTCACAGCTGTTGGGCACCACCTCCTCCACTTTGTACTCTGTAATTGTGCAACTTTGTACTCTGTAATTGTGCAACTTTGTGACTTTCTTGCGCTGGGATGTGTTCATCTGCGTGCAATTACATTTATCTGGCAGCGGGTGACAGCAAACACGCTGATTGTTCAATGGTCGCTCCCATAATTGTACGGCAATATGTAAACCATGAGTGGTATTTCATCAGCAGGGCAGCTGTGGGACAGACACACACTTGCACGTACTTGTGTGGCTCTAGCACGGCAACTAAGTCAAATCAAGCAACTGAACCCAGATTAATAAGCATGTCCAAAGAAAGCTAAAATTTGCCGCAATATCATATTATTATTATTATTATTCATTGATGGGTATCGGATTAGACCAGGGTTTTTTTTTTTTGACTCTGGGGCCCAACTTTTCCACTACAGAGGGGCTGTATTGAACGCTGAATTAGTAATTCAATATAGTAATAGAAATAGTAATTCCACTCTTAAATGTAATGGTATTTGTGTAGGTTGCCCTCCCGGGGGTTCTTTAGACCACCAAACACCGACATGAGAGCCTGGTTCAGGTTCACAATACAGTTTATTTTTTCAAATAAAGTCTCGGTGTTGCTTTTCAGCAATTGTCTTTTTTTATTTTTATTTTTTATTTTTTGGGCGGAAGTTGAAAAAATGTGTTTAAGGATTGGTTTGTTTATGAAGCTTGATGTGGTTTCTGTTATTTTGGGAGAGTTCATTGACAATCATGATTTAATCAATTTAATTATAGTACTTGGTAAAAGGTTTATTTTTAAGGCCAAAAACAGATATTCACTTAGTATTACTTTTTTTAAAACATTTATTCAGTATTTTTTAACTTTAGAAAGTTACATGGTTGAAAACGATAATGATGCCAAAAAACATAAAAAAAAAGATGGGAAGTCCTCAAAGGCTTATGTTTAAAGTGTAATTATGTTTATAGATTATATGCTATCTGTTGTTGTGTTCCCTAATTTTGAGTGACCTGAACATAATCTGGACTGTACATAATTTTTTATTTTTTTTGGAAAATGTCATTTTGTTTGTTTATTTTTGTTCCCAAAAACAATTTTTTTTTTTTTTTTTTTTTTTTTCTCAGTGTACATGAATGAAGGTGTGTGTTGCTGAACCCGACTTGGACATTATCTGGACTGGCCCTGGTTTTAAAAACCCTTTAAACAAATCTAATTTCATTTACAACCTGGTCTGGTGAAGATAAGGTCCTTTTTTTTTTTTTTTAGATAAGATAAATAAATATTTCTTGGATAAAAAAGAAAGTAAAACAATATAAAAATAATTACATAAAAAAATAAAAAAAATAATAAAAATAGTAATTAAATGAAAATGTTAGTGGACCAGCAGCACATACAATCAAGTGTGCTTCAGGGACTGTGTCCCTTGCAGAAGTGTTGTCCATGTTGTGGGAACCAGAATATTGGTAGCAGAAAGAAACAACCCCTTTTGTGTGAGTGGGGGTGTATGAGTGAGAATGGGGGGGAGGGGGGGGTTGTGTTGATGCACTAGTTGAAAGTGTATCGTGTGTTTTTCCTATGTTGATTTAATACAAAATAAAAATAAATAAAAATAAAGCAATTGTCTTTTTTTGTGATTGTCCGTCTTGCTCCCGCTCTCCCCCAGCTCCAACAATGTCTCTCCTCCCGGCTGCTACTTAAACAGAGCGACAGGTGATTAGAAGATAAGGCCCACCTGGGCCATCTACGCACCTGTCGCTGACTTCAAGGCCGGTCATGGCACACCCCGTTCTGCTGCAGGCCCGCAGGCCACGCCCCCCTCCACAGTATTCAATAAATATATCCAACCTACTTACAGTTTACAACCTTGTCAAATGATGTGAAACCATACCATACTCAAATATTATTATCAAGGCTTAGGTCAGGCTGATTACAAAATTAAACACTAATCCAATATGCCGTATTTTCCGGACCATAGGGCGCACCAGATTATAAGGCGCACCGCCGATGAATGGTTTATTTGCGATCTTTTTTTCATATATAAGGCGCACTGGATTGTAGGGTGCATTAAAGGAGTCATATTTTTTATTTTATTTTCTTAATGTAAAACACTTCCTCGTGGTGTACATAACATGTAATGGTGGTTCTTTGGTCAAAATGTTGCATAGATTGTGTTTTACAGATCAACTTCAAGCCTCTTTCTGACGGTCGCTTCCGGATGCGCCGTTTTGTGGGCAGTTTTATTTACGTGGCTCACCTTCGGCAGCGTCTTCTCCCCGTCATCTTTGTTGTAGCGGTGTAGCGTGCAAGGACAGGAGTAGAAGAAGTGTCAAAAGATGGAGCTAACTGTTTTAATGACATTCAGAGTTTACTTCAATTAATAACGGAGCAGCATCTTCTCATCCGACAGAAATGTGTACCGTGAAAAAACGTCCGACCAGAACTCTCTAATAACTAAAGTTCCTTGGGTGAATAATGTAAACTCACTAGACCGGTATGTTTTAGCAATTTCATGGCAGATATCAGTAATAACTTTACACTACTTTATATTAGAAATGGCAACAGCGGAGAATGAATGTCCCATAACAAGAAGATAGTGAAAAAGAAGAAGCTAATCAACTACGGTGTCGGTACGGACTACAAAGGCGGACGCGCACAATTTTTCAGGACTCATGCAGATCCCAATTACAGATCAGCAGGTACCAGAAGGTAAGTTAAGTTAAACTACCAATGATTGTCACACACACACTAGGGGTGGTGAAATTTGTCCTCTGCATTTGACCCATCCCCTTGTTCACCCCCTGGGAGATGAGGGGAGCAGTGGGGAGCAGTGGGCAGCAGCGGTGGCCGCGCCCGGGAATAATTTTTGGTGATTTAACCCCCAATTCCAAACCTTGATGCTGAGTGCCAAGCAGGGAGGTAATGGGTCCCATTTTTATAGACTTTGGTATGACTCGGCCGGGGTTTGAACTCACAACCTACCGAGTAAAGATCTTTTGCATAATATTGCGAAACAAAAAGCCAGATAATATGTCTTACCTTATACACACACCATAATAATACTCGTATGTTGAAGCACAGTACAATCCATCAAGTGGTGTGGCTTCATAGCTTACCAAAGTCGTACTAAAACATGTTGATAAATTTTTGACCGCCATGTGTAATGTTCTATATTTTCAATGGAACATATAAAATGTTGGTGTTGTTTACTTGAGTCATATTGCAGTCTACATGTATCTCTTGTGTGTGACTGCCATTATAGTGCAGTCTACACGTATCTCTTATGTTTGACTGCCATCTACTGATCACACTTATCATTTCACCATGTCCCAAATAAAATAGATTCAAGGTCGGTAAGCAAAACCAGAATTATTCCACACCGGGTTATAAGACGCACTGCCGGGTTTTGAGAAAAAAAAAAGATTTTAAGTGTGCCTTATAGTCCAGAAAATACGGTACTGCAAATAAAGGGACTCATAAAAACTAATGAAAAATACATTTGCATACAATTACACAGTGAGAACTAAAATCAATAAATTATAGCTTAATTAATAATACTTATATATTTCTTAAATAAACGGTCAACAACATTTAAATGCAAATTAAAATACAGCTTCACCACTTTAGTCATAATTTTTGCGCTTAAGAAACTATGACTTTGAATATGACTTTCGCTCCAGATTTCTTCTGTTTGTTTGAGATTGTCATTCCTGCCACTAGTGGTGGAAAAGTGTATTAAGTACCGCTGCGGCCCATACGTACCTTTAGGGGCTCCGGACATACGGACCACAGCTGAGAAACATATTTTTTGCTGCCCTCTAGGGTGCGCTCGCCCTGCCCTATGGTTAAGAGACTTCTTACAGGAGCTCATTTTAGACCTATATTTATTTATTATTATTCATCATTGGTTTTTATTTGAATATTATATTATGTATTTATATATTTGTCTAATACAGTATTGCACTATAATTATTTTCCGTTTTTTTAATTCATTAATTACTTATAATTTATTCATTTAGCTCTTGATCCAAAACGTGTTTACTGTCTTAGTACAGACAAAAAGCACTATACAAAAATGCAATTTGTTATTGTTATTCTATATATCACTATTAGAAGTAGTAATATTTTACCATTTTATTTTATGAGTAACGTTATTATTATCAGTAACCTATTCCATTAGTATTATTATTAGTATTTTGATCAGAATGTATATGTCAATACGTGGACCTTGGGGTTTGTTTTCCCGGAATGCAAAGGAAAGTTGGCGCGGGCAAGGCGTGAATGTAAGTACATGTTTATTTTAAACACTAACAAACTACAAAAAAAGGAAGCAAACAAAAGGCTCGCACAATGGCGGAGAACAAACTTGGCTAATGAAACAAAACTAGAGAGACCATGAACATGAAAACGAAAACAACACTTACTGTGGCGTGAAACAGCATGAAAACTATGGCATGGAACTATGGCTTGGAATGAAAGGTAGCAGAGGTAGAAAGGATAGAAAATGTCACCAGGACGAACAACAGAAACAGACCGGCTTAAATAGCAGTGACATGATCAGTGAAAACAAGTGCGTGACTCAAAACGTGAAACAGGTGCGTGACATGACAGGTGAAAACTAATGGGTTGCTATGGTGACACAACAAACAAAAGTGCACAAAGAGTCCAAAAACAAAACCGAACATGACTAAAACAAAACATGATCACACAGACATGACAGTATATACTTTTTAGTGATACATTTAATTTTTTTTTTTAAACTAACAATATCAACAATAATATTGATAATAATTATAATAATAATAATAAAACAACACAAATAAAAATAATATGTTGTCTATTATTATTTAATTTTTTTAATTAATTTTTTATTCATTCATTTGGCCCAAGATGTATTGTTTAGTGCTGTAGTACAGATAAAAAGCACAATTAAAATGTTATTTATTATAATTATTTTATATATCATTAATAATAGTAGCGGTAGTATTTTTTGTAAATTAGTAATATTATTGTTAGTAGTATTAGTCGTAATATATTATTTTATTATTATCATTAGTAGTAATATTTTAATCCGGAGTTATACACATTCTAATATTGCATTTAATGAAATAATTTCAAATTGAATTAAGTTTTTATGGGGGGGAAATAACAATAACAATAAATGACAACTATAAAAATAATAATACTGTTACGTGCGGGGGGTCGCAGCTTGCTGCGAGGTTCGTTCCTCCGGGATGCAAATGGACCACTCCGGACAGGACGTGCAGGTAGGAACATGATTTATTTGTAGAACTCAAAAAAAATACCAAAAACTGAAAACAAGCCAGAGGAAAAATGTGCCGATCGCACTCGAAGCAAACGCTAACACTTAGCATAGGCAAAAAGACAAGGAATACTCACATAACTGTAGCTTAAGCAAACAAAGAAGCCATGCCAACTGGCCGGCAAAGGCAGGCTTAAATAATGCCACTGATTAGTGCTCGGGGAACAGGTGAGCGTCCCGAACACCAATCAGAGGCAGGTGAAAACAATAAGCAACCATGGCAACCAAAACAAACTTAAGGGTACACAAAACAGGAACTGAGGGAGTCCAAAACTAACAGAAAATAACAAAACATGATCCGGGCCACGGATCATGACAAATACAATGGCACTTTTGGAACATTTAAAACTAGCTGAGAAAAAAAAAATACATAAATCACATACAGTATCACAATATGGCCTAGTGGTTAGAGTGTCTGCCCTGAGATCGGTAGGTTGTGAGTTCAAACCCCGGCCGAGTCATACCAAAGACTATAACAATGGGACCCATTACCTCCCTGCTTGGCACTCAGCATCAAGGGTTGGAATTGGGGGTTAAATCACCAAAAATTATTCCCGGGCGCGGCACCACTGCTACCCACTGCTCCCCTCACCTCCCAGGTGGTGAACAAGGGGATGTGTCAAATGCAGAGGACACATTTCACCAGAGAGACAATTATTGGTACTTTATATGTCAAGTAAAAGTGGAGTTCAACACTAATTAAAATACATTTTATTGTTGGGAAACGCAGAGACTCGACGTATCTTGCAGGCCGTAACTTGACATACCAAGCACACAACGTTGTGGAGCACACATCAGATTCTAAAAAGTCAGTTCAACTCTTAAATTGTCTGATTTATATGACTCTATGAGTGCTGCTGTTTTGGGTAGCAACACAGTCAGCAGAGAACTGATGTAATTATATTCATTCCACTTTTTTTTTCCAGGATCACCTTTCGAGGTTCCAAAGGTCAATTTTGCAGACTTCAAAGAATCCAAGACTACCGGGACTGTGATTTGCCCTTTTCAAAGAATATGAATTCCCAATCCCTGTGCTTTGAAGCAATATTCATACTGGGATTTGTTACCGTGGATACCTCTTATGTTGACGTCGGACAGGAAGCGAGGCAGCAGTGTTTTAATTTTCTTGGCGATATTGTGCTATATTTTGGAGCTACTGTACATAGTGGATATTGTTTTTATTGTGCGATGATACCTCTCATGACTCCATCACTGGCCTGACGGGACGCACACGGCCGTTCGCTCCATCACGCCGTCGAAACGATTCTCTTCAAGGCGAGAGCTTCTCACCTCGGCTCTCGCTCCATACACAAAATGACGAGCCTCATTTTCTTGTCTGTTTTATTGAGATTTCTTACACACCAGTAGACCACCATCAGTCACAGTCAGGATATACACTCCGCCTCTGACAGAAAGCCGCGGATGATTTGTGGACACTGTCCCTCAGAGGAAAAATGATAGTAGTCATTCACTGTCTCAGTCACTCAAGGAGTAGGGGGAAAGTGCCCCATTATATCCAACAGATGGTGCTCGAGTGAAAAAAACATGTCACTTAATGAATACCGTAATTTCGGGGCTATAGAGCGGAAATTAAATATAAAAAAAATATATAAACTACACCCACCAAATTTTGGAATAAATAAATATTTTACATATATTAACCACACCGGACTTTTAACCAGTACGAAATATTTTATTAATGTTTATTTACATAATTTAATTGTTTTCAAAAGGTGTCTGGAACACGGCAGTAAAACGGATGATCAAACAAAATGGAAGTCAACGTCGTGGACCCACTATCTGCGGAAGCTAGCTCTATAATCAGCTAAACAGACTCAATAACTCCAAAGGTGACGTTTTGGTGAATTTACGAAACTGAAACAATAATATTAACACAGGCATTTGTAAATGTGTTAGCATATTCGCTAATGCTATTGACGCTAGCTTAATTATATTAGGATATCACGTACAAATATGCGTGCAAACACTCCTACAGACATCACACATGGGACGGTTTAGTACGTTTGAATTGTTCTAGTTATATTGTTAATAGAGATGTCCGATAATGGCTTTTTTGCCGATATCCGGTATTCCGATATTGTCCAACTCTTAATTACTGATTCCGATATCAACCGATACCGATATATACAGTTGTGGAATTAACACATTATTATGCCTAATTTTGTTGTGATGCATTAAACAATGTAACAAGGTTTTCCAAAATAAATCCACTCAAGTTATGGGAAAAAAAGCCAACATGACACTGCCATATTTACTATTGAAGTCACAAAGTACATTATTTTTTTTAACATGCCTCAAAACAGCAGCCTGGAATTTGAGACATGCTCTCCCTGAGACAGTATGAGGAGGTTTAGGTGGGCGGGGTTGGGAAGCGGGGTTGAGGTGGGGGGAAGAGTTAGTGCTGCAAGGTGTTCTGGGTATTTGTTCTGTTGTGTTTATGTTGTGTTGCGATGCGGATGTTCTCCCGAAATGTGCTTGTCATTCTTGTTTGGTGTGGGTTCACAGTGTGGCGCATATTTGCAACAGTGTTAAAGTTGTTTATAAGGCCACTCTGTGTGACCTGTATGGCTGTTGACCAAGTATCGGCTGATAAATGCTTTAAAATGTAAAATCTGAAATAATCGGTATCGTTTTTTTTATTATCGGTATCTGTATTTTTTATTTTTTTATTAAATAAAAATAAAAAACATAAGATACACTTACAATTAGTGCACAACCCCAAAAAAAGCCCTCCCCCACTCATTCACACAAAAGGGTTGTTTCCTTCTGTTATTAATATTCTGGTTCCTACATTATATATCAATATATATCAATACAGTCTGCAAGGGATACAGTCCGTAAGCACACATGATTGTGCGTGCTGCTGGTCCACTAATAGTACTAACCTTTAACAGTTAATTTTACTAATTTTCATTAATTACTAGTTTCTATGTAACTGTTTTTATATTGTTTTACTTTCTTTTTATTCAAGAAAATGTTTTTAATTTATTTATCTTATTTTATTTTATTAATAATTTCAAAAATGACCTTATCTTCACCATACATGGTTGTCCAAATTGGGCATAATAATGTGTTAATTCCACGACTGTATATATCGGTATCGGTTGATATCGGTATCGGTAATTAAAGAGTTGGACAATATCGGAATATCGGATATCGGCAAAAAGCCATTATCGGACATCCCTACTCAGGACCTTAGTATTGTGAGGCACATGCACTAACCCTTGTTCCACCATGCTGCCTCTCTTCATATTATAAGTGGGGAAAAAAAGCGTATCTTGCGTCATACAGTTATTAAATAATTCACAAGAGTAAAATGTTGACACAAATAACTAATCCAACCACAAAGATGTGTCTTTAAATGTATGTTTTAGCATTTGTATTAGCCTGTTTCATTACAAATGACATGATGTCACACAACCACTATATTGAAAGAATATTAAGAATAATATTGTGTTTTTTATTTACTTGAAGACTCCACGCCACTGCAGTTTGTTTTAGAACGTAGTGAAGTGAAGTGAATTATATTTATATAGCGCTTTTCTCTCGTGACTCAAAGCGCTTTACATAGTGAAACCCAATATCTAAGTTACATTTAAACCAGCGTGGGTGACACTGGGAGCAGGTGGGTGAAGTGTCTTGCCCAAGGACACAACGGCAGTGACTAGGATGGCGGAAGCGGGGATCGAACCTGGAACCCTCAAGTTGCTGGCACAGGCGCTCTACCAACCGAGCTATACCGCCCCTAGAGTGTAAAATAGTTGACTATTTTTGTTATTTATGATCATATTTATAAGTGCAGTATTGTTTGTTTTGATAAACTCTGAGGTCTTTTAATGTATATTTACCTCTTTACAATTTGAATTCTGTGCAAAAATTTTAAAGCAGAGTGATCTTAAATACTTCACACTTAAAAAGAGTTTTGAAAACAGTAGTAAATTAAAATATTTTTTAATATTAATTTTTTTATCAACTACCGTATTTTACTGACCACAGAACGCACCGGTGTATAGGCAGCACCCACTAAATTTTAAAAGAAAAAAATATGTTTTCATATATTAGCCGCAGATATATACGTCGTGAAATTAGTTATCTGCACAGTAAAATTCTGTAAATGTTTATTTACATACCTTGATTGTCTCCAAACGGTGTCTGTAACACGGCAGTTAAACGGCTGATCAAACAAAACAGAAGTCATCGTCATGGTCCCTCTAGCTGCGCAAGCCAGCTCTCCAATCAGCTAAACAGACTCAATAACTCCACGGTGACGTTTTGGTGAATTTACTGAGGAATTTGTGAAACTGAAACAATAGAGAAAGAATGCCAATGTAAGTAAATAATACAAACACAGACACTAGTAAGCGTGTTAGCATATTAGCTAATGCTAAGGACTAGGGCTGGGCGATATATCGATATGCGCGATATATCGCGGGTTTGTCTCTGCGCGATATAGAAAATGACTTTATCGTGATATTCGAGTATACGTTCTCATGCAGTTGCTTTTAGCTGTGGGCATTACACTACAGGCTCTTCCTACTCTTTCCTGTCTCTCCTTCTCACAGACAGCAAGCGCAGCTTCTACATACGTCACATACGTATACGCCCTCTCGGAGCAGAGAGGTAGCAGCATGGCTAACGTTAGCTGTGATGCTAGTGGTAATACGAGCGAAAGAAGGTGTGAATCTGGTAACAAATGAAGGAAGAATTAATTCCCCCAGAAAACAGCAGGGGTTCCATCGTCTGGTGGTGGTTTGGCTTCAAGTGGGAATATGTCGAACAGACAACCGTAATTTGTCAAGTGTGGAGCAAAAGCGTTGCTATAAAAAGTAGCATTACTGCTAATATGTAGCATCATTTGAAAAGTCCCCTGCTAGAGAATGAAGAGTGCTCACTCCAATCCAATCCACTTTATCTATATAGCACATTTAAACAGCAAAGATTTTTCCAAAGTGCTGCACAACAATATTAAAAACAATATTTACGTACTGTGCACGTCAACATCTCCGTTCGGTGCCACACGTCCACACCATCAAAATGCCGAGGCAAACATTTCCAGATCAACACCGTATGAAAAAATGTTTGATTAATTTTTAGTTGTGATTTCCCTCTCTGCATGAAAGTTTAAAAGTAGCATATATTAATGCAGTATGAAGAAGAATGTTTTAATGTAGACACATAGAGTGATCATACTGCTGTGATTATATGCATTAAGTGGTCATTTACGGCTAAGGCAAAATATCAAGATATATATCGTGTATCGCGATATGGCCTTAAAATATCGCGATATTAAAAAAAGGCCATATCGCCCAGCCCTACTAAGGAAACTAGCGTAATTGCATTACGATAGCACGTAAAATTGACAAACACTCCTCTTGACATCACACATGGGACGGTATAGTAACAGTGACGTGCGGTCACTGGAGGCAGGTGAGGCAGGGGCCTCACCTGCCATCATGGAAAGAAAAAAAATGTAAAAAGAAAAAAAGAAAATTAAATTGTTATATGTATCCAGTGATTATACTACAAAGTTATTTTCCATTTAACTTCACCAGTTAAAATTGTTTTTATCCAAAATAGCTGAATTTTCACATTAAGAGACGGTGCGTTGTGCCTCAACATGGACTCGGCTAACTGCTGGTCTGCTGTGCAGTGAGACTGTATTGCTATATGAACTATATTATACATTTCCATAGTTTAGTTAGCTGAGGTATATAATGTACAGTGTATTTTGTCAACAACTGTATGTGTGTAACGTATTTCTTGTGCTGAGCGATCATAAAACTGCTGCGAAGACGCACTGTGTGAGGCTCGCAGTAATCCCGCCTCCTGGTGCCGGTTAATGCACCCCCGCCGTAGAACGCATCCCCCGGCGGGAGTGCCACACCGACCAAAGCCCACACCCAAACCCCCCACGTGCAAGACCGAATCCACCCAAAAAAAGTCACTTAACAAGAAGCCAAAAAGTGCAAAAACCACAAAGCTCACGCCGGAGGAGCCGTGAACGACTGCAGAGACACAACATTAGGTACACCTGCAGACTGCAGCACGGATTTCATATTTCCTTCATTCACAACTCCTCCAACACCAACACCACTGTTCCCGCACTTATAAGTAAAGGTAAGACCATAATAACGTTTTTTTAAATTAAATGTGCTTTTTTGTGTGCTACAGTTTGTATGTGTAAAGTTAAAGTTAAGTTAAAGTACCAATGGTTGTCACACACACACTAGGTGTGGTGAAATTTGTCCTTTGCATTTGACCCATCCCCTTACTCACCCCCTGGGAGGTGAGGGGAGCAGTGGGCAGCAGCGGCGCCGCGCCCGGGAATAATTTTTGGTGATTTAACCCCCATTTCCAACCCTTGATGCTGAGTGCCAAGCAGGGAAGAATGCTGGTATGAGCTTTTAAACATAACCCGTTAACTGCTGCCAATCAAATGGTGAATAAGATACTCTTTAGGGTTCATATGTTTGTAAATCTGACTGTGATGAAGTCAGTGCCTCACCAGCCATCAACCTCACCGCATGTCACTGTATAGTAAGTATAAAAAGTTTAAGTGTTCGCCTTTAGTTCCCGCAACCAGGACATACAGAGTCAACATTAAAATAAATCAAATTGCAATCTTTTAAAAAAAAGTGCTTTTGCAATTGGCATAATTTCACTTTCTAATCATTATTTCCACCTAAAGCTGCTTCCATCCCGAGAAGGTTCATGTTCGACACTAAAACTCCCGCTATAATCCATGCTGCCCTTAACCAAACATTGTTGTCTTCATTAATGCTAAACCTCTTTGCTTGTCAATTACGCTTGCATTAAAAAAAGAAAAAGTGTGACCCTAATTGCTTGCTTGGTCTGCTTAATTGGAAGACTGCTTAAGTCCTCGTTAACATTTAGAACAGGAAGGATGATTCTACCGCGGGATGTTGCCGAGAAGAAAAAAAAAAGGACACAATTAGTTCCCAGATCAATGTGGCCGAGAGACAGAAAAAGAAAATCAATAGTGTGATTATGCGTGAGTAACATCATGTGTTTACATCGTGAATGAGTGCATCAGGGATGTAAACTGAAGCAGGCTGAGAGCAATGATCCTTAGCGACATGATATCAACATGTACATACAACATGCACAGCGCACTCTCCACAATGTTGCCTTGTATTATCTACTCATAACAAACACAATCTTTGCACAATTAAAAGCACAGTGTGGAAAATTTGGGTATGTAAAGAACCACTCAGGGATTGTGGTCGTAGAAATTGTCATAAATAGTAAATATATAGTAAATTATTAGTAGTCTACCTGTCATTAAAAAAATATTTTTTTCTGAAACCATTATTATTTGTTACACAGCAGGTGTTCCTGGCTGGTCCACATAGGTCACAGGTGTCAAACTCAAGGTCCGGGGGCCAGATCTGGCTCGCAACCACCTGGAAATGATATGTGTCAATAAAGTACTTAATATTTTCTTACTAAATGTCATTTTTTATTTTGACAGATAACATATATGTACTGCTTGAAATTGAATACATTTTAAACTTTAATAGTATCCAATATTGCAACAAATATTAAAGTATATTATCATACTTTTTATCTGTGTTGGCCCTGCGATGAGGTGGCGACTTGTCCAGGGTGTACCCCGCCTTCCGCCCAAGCGCAGCTGAGATAGGCTCCTGCACCCCCCGCGACCCCGAAAGGGACAAGAGGTAGAAAATGGATGGATGGATCATACTTTCCAAACATGTTTTTGTCTAAATAAAAATACTTAACTTTACAGCAAACTACCCATCTAATTAATAAAAATGACAATACATTTTATGTTGTTCTTTACATCATATTGAAATTAGAAATAGAAAATAAATTGGAAAAAAGTAAATTGAAAGTAAATTGAAAAAAAACTACTACTGTTTTTTGAGTTAAAATTCTGTTGACTGATCTACCGGTTTTTGACTGTAAAATCTACGGTTGTTGTTTTTAACGGTGTATTACTGGAAATGGAAAGACGGTGCATTTGTTTTTACTTGCAGCTAAATTGCCAGAATAAAAAATAACTTGTAATGTTTATGTCATGACTTGGTCCTGGGGTTTAGTTTTTCTAGAAGGCAACGGAAAGTTGGCTCGGGCGAGACGGGAATGTAAGTACATGATTTATTTAATATATAAAAAAAATACAAACGAAAAGCGCACACAGTGGCGGAGAACAAACTATGAAAACAAAAGACTATAGCAAAAATAAACAAAAACTTACTTGGCATGGACTAAAGGAGCAGCATGAACGATGGACATGAAATCAAGTGTCAGGAATGTGCAGAGCATAATTGTGGGATGTCGCCAGAAAGACAAACTGAAAACAATGAACTTAAATACTACAGACATGATTAACGAAAACAGGTGCGTGACTCAAAACGTGAAACGGGTGCGTGACGTGACAGGTGAAAACTAATGGGTTGCTATGGTGACAAACAAGAGTGCATAATGAGTCCAAACGTTGAACAGGTGAAACTAATGGGTAACCATGGAAACAAGACAAGGGAGTGAAAAGCCAGAAACTAAAGAGTCAATAACTAAACAAAACAAAACATGACTAATACAAAACATGATTACACAGACATGACAGTTTATCCATTTACCGTAAAATGTTGTAAAAAAAAATTTAAACACTATATTTTACAGTACAATTTTGTAAATGTTAAGTTTTTACTGCTATCAACAGTCTACTTAAAACAATTTATATAATTAATAATGAAATCCAGAGGCAAATTCGTACATTATTCTCTGTTAGAAGCATCCCTTTGATGGCAGTCATAACTTTGATGTGGCCCTCAATGAAAAGGAGTTTGACATCCCTGACATAGGTAATCGACAACAAGGCCTGAGATGTTTTTTTACTTATTAAAAGCAATATCAATATGGTTTTAAGATGTTATTTTAAGAATAAATCATTACATCGTAGCTTTAAAATGTGACAAGACGTGTCCTGGCTGGTCCAGCAAGGCTTTAAACCGCTAAAATAGGCGTTCCAGTACCACCATGGCATTTTCTCTTTAGTACAAAACATCGATGTGACCTGAAGCTGTCATTTTGAAGTCAGATTTTTATATTGCTGCTTTAGGGTGTGACAAGACGTCTCAGGGCTGGTCTGCAAATATTACACAGCACTAAAATGAGGTGTGCCGGGACCACCAGCAGTCCTGGCTGGTCCACCAGTGTTTTAGACCTCTAAAGCAGGTGTTTCAGGACATTGGAGATCCTATTATATTTATTATGAGACATCAACATGACTTCAACTGTCATTTTAAAGGTCAAATTGTTTAACTGTTGCTTCTTTGTGTGACAAGAGCTGTCCTGGCTGGTCCACCAGTGTTTTAAACCACTAAAGCAGATCTTCCAGGACCATCATGTTATCGAACGATGCCCATTGTTTTTATTACAAACCATTAATCCCATTTAAGATGTTGTTTTAAGGTCACACTGTTGCATATGGCTGCTTTAACTATTGAACGCATCATAATAATCCCCTCAATTCCCCCTCCCAAAAACGGATTAACTCGCTGGAATATAAAGACAATATAACATACATCCATAAATGTGGATGCCTATGAAAAAGTGCAATATATTTATCTGTACAGTAATCTATTTATTTATATCTGCACATTATTGCTCTTTTATTCTGCACTACAACGAGCTAATGAAACAAAATGTTCTTATCTGTACTGTAAAGTTCAAATTTGAATGACAATAAAAGGAAGTCTAAGTTTAAGTTTAAGGTGCAGCATGTTTCACCCGCAGACCAACATGAATAAAACAGGTGTCCTGGCTGGTCCACCAATTATTATATATTATAACAATGGGAGACCGGGCTTTCTGCTCCGCCGCTCCCAGTCTGTGGAACGCTCTCCCTGACCACCTGAGGGCACCACAGACTGTGGATGTTTTTAAAGAAGGCTTAAAAACCCTTCTTTTTAAAAAAGCCTTTTTTTTAGATATATGCATACTAGTTCTAGCTATTAGGCTGTTCTAGTTTTTTTTTTTTTTTTTTTTTTATTATCTTTTTATTTTATATTTTTTTAATACACGGCAGCACTTTGAGATTGTTTACTCAATGTAAAGGGCTTTTTACAAAAAAAAACTACTACTATTATTATTATTATATACCACTGAAGTCTTAGGTAATGATAGACCAAGATCCTATTCTTTTTATTATGTACCAATAAGGGGACGGCGTGGCGAAGTTGGGAGAGTGGCCGTGCCAGCAATCTGAGGGTTACTGGTTCAATCCCCACCTTCTACCATCCTAGTCACGTCCGTTGTGTCCTTGAGCAAGACACTTCACCCTTGCTCCTGGTTAGCGCCGTGAGTGGCAGCTCCCGCCATCAGTGTGTGAATGTGTGAATGTGTGTGTGTTAATGGGTGAATGTGGAAAATAGTGTCAAAGCGCTTTGAGTTCCTTAAAAAGGTAGAAAAGCGCTATACAAGTACGACCCATTTACCATTTACCAATAACATGATTGTAAAGTTAACTTGTTACATATTGATGCTTTAAGGATGGGGCTTGTTTATCTCCTATATGCAGTTCATGGTATACTGAGCCATTGATGCATTTTCTGGTAGATGAAAGCGTGCTGCACCTGGCAGGTCCACATCGCTGATCAAACATGAGGAGTGTTAAGAGCAACAATTTCACTCAGGAGGAGAGAAATGTTAGCGCCATTACTGCTGCAGGAAGTGCTCTCAGGGACATCAAACAACGTCAAGTGTGTTGGGGAATATTTTCTAGCAGGCTTTAAGCGAGCACGAGGAGGGTGGGAAAAATGGACAATCAAAGTATTGCTGCTCACTCTGGTCCTCTTTATAATCCTCCACTTGCTGACAATGTATGTTTGCTGCTCTTCTCTTTTCAGCTTGGAAACGCAGCAGACATTTCGCAAATGTTGCATTGCGGATGATTCCCAAATAATAGTATAGGAAATACAAATGGTCAAAATCAACAACGTCTTTTATCATCATTATTTTGATTAATATAGGTTTATTTCAAATATGCTTAACAAGCTACAATGCAGTATATTACATGAAAGTTGGTATTACATATTTATATTGTGTTATTATATAGCATTTAGGTTTACCTGAACTAAATTTAACGTTACATGCTGTGGGTTTGAAAGGTTTATATGTAATCTTAACTCACACTATCTTGAAAAGTGCAATACCAAAAGATAAAATGCAATTATAGTACTGTTATATATAATACTTTTTATCTTTCGAGTAGAAAAGGCTATGCAATTTTATTTAAATCTAATTTTGAGGGTGTAAAAAAAACACCTTGAAATGTATTGTAATTATACAACTTAGATAGAAATGCCAAAAAAACAAAAATATGAAAAATACAAAATTAAAACATTTTCATAGATAATAGTTTTTATGAAAGCTTTTGTCTATTTTAAAAATATATATTTATATTGTAATGAATGTGAATAATATTATTTAAATAAAAACTACAAACCTAATATTGTTTGATTAAATGGCTAATTTAAAAAGTATTTTAAATCTAAACACAAGAATTCCTATATATTTTTTTTTTTTAATTAATTTTCCCTAATATTACAGGAAACATTTAGAAAATTTGTTTTATTCAAATCCAAACATATAAATGTTTGCTATCAAATATTAAGAAAGAACAGAAACTATCTTCAACAAAATGTTCATAATTCTTGAAATACATTTAAAAAAAAATATCAATAAAGTACTCAAACAATAAGTACAATAATTACTTATATTTGTGTTTATTTTATTTTGTTTTACTGATTATTTTAGGAATGATTGAAAATAAATATTTAGGATTAATACATTTTATTTCCTCCAATAGTTAGTAAAATGTCACATTTTGTTTAAATATACATATAAATGCATATATACATACATATACATGAATATTTATAATATATATAATACATATATATATATACATATATATACATAAATACCTATATATATATATATATACCTATATATACCTGTATATATAAATATACATATATATATATATAAATATACATACATATATATATATATATATATATATATATATATATATATATATATATACACACACACACACATATATATATATATATATATATATATATATATATATATATATATATATATATATACACCTGTATATATAAATATACACATATATATATATACACATACACACACACACACATATATATATATATATATATATATATATATATATACATACATATATACACACACACACATACATATACACACAGCATGTACTGTATATGTACACACACATTTATGATTCCCGGGCGAGGCCACCGCTGCTGCCCACTGCTCCCCTCACCTCCCAGGGGGTGATCAAGGGTGATGGGTCCAATGCAGAGAATAATTTCGCCACTCCGAGTGTGTGTGACAATCATTGGTATTTTAACTTTTAATACATACACACACACATATATATATATATATATATATATATATATATATATATATATATATACGACACTACCACATGTTATTCTCTTTGTTATGCATTCTAAATTGTTAATAAATGCTAGCAATAGGTGGCTAAAAATGCAGGTAATGGGGATTTGATCTGTTGAAGCTCTAAATTCTAAAAAAAAAAAAAAAACCTTCATCAAGGTTTTATATACACACTGTAAGTATATATGTGATGTAATAACAGGCGCATTCATAATAACATGGAATATTTACGTATTTTGCTCATTTTAAGTATCACTGCAGTGCATTGATTTCACATCACATCACAACATTCGCTATTTCCTTCAACAAAATACAACATTTGCTAAATAATCATGGCAGACTTTATAAGAGACAACAACGACTACTTTGGACAAATGATGATCGAGAACCTTATATTCTTGTTGCCCAAATATACAAAGGATGAGCTACAAGTTTGAGACATTGAGTGATAAGCAAATCCAGCAAGTAGCACTATTGCTAAATGCTAAACAAGAAATACAAACTACTAACATAATAAAATAATCACTTACTGGACAGTGTCTGCTCTCAAGCCTTGTGTTTTCCATTTAGATGAAGAATTAAGCATAATCTTCACCGAGGTAAAAAAAAATCCAAATAAAACATCTAAAAAGGTGACACAAACCAGCGTCTTTTCGTGACGATCCTCGCAATGTCTCAAGGGCAAAATTGAATTTCAAAGTTGACCAACTTCTTGGTTTATAGCCACAAACTTCTACTATAGACGTGTGAGGCATGATTTATTATACGGAATAAACTTTTACCAACTGAGAGGCGATGCAGCAACTCACAGGCTCAGTATGTCAATAGCTGCATAACCTACTTAAGCTCTATGTGATCACGGCGCTGCTAAAAGTAGTTCCTCGGCGTTAGCGCTTGAAATAACAATATCGCTAATACTTGGTTAATATTCAGGTCATGGCATGTAAATGGAGTATTGTTGGCGGTTTCTGGGAGGTTTTTAGAAGGCTTTATGGGCAGAATAGATCAGTCCAGTTAGCTTCATTGTTAGCCACATTGTGCTTTTTTTTTAAATGCATAAAAAAAGAAAAACATGTGTTCTTGTCACACAGAAACAAAAACAAAGTGCAGTTCCCTTTTAACGATACAGTACTGTTGATGTTTTTGCAGATATAAATATGTGTTCGGTTGGACTGAAGATTTAAAAGTATGGGATAAAGACGTATTGATACTCTGAAGAAAACTTACTAATGACTGTGTTGTTGGACGGCAGAAAAACAAAAGACTTGCTTCATCCCCGCTATAATTGAACATATTAATCAATGAGATCAATGGCCAATTACAACATTCATAATTGATCCCTGGACCGAAGCTGCATAGATCACGCCCCTGTTCGATAGCCGCAGCATAATATTCATGTTGGCCTGAACATATTCTTCCAGGGACTAATTAAATCTCAGCAGGAGGGGATCAATGTTTTTCAAGTAGCGGCAGAGAACTATTGATTGTACAAGTGAGATGTTGAACGCCGCGATAAAATAAAGCAGACGCGAAAATGATTTATTACTATCAGCTAATGTTTTATTATAGTTTACTTTTGCAATGTGGCTGCACGTTGTTGTGTTTAGGCGCTTGAGTAAATAGTGGTATTGGACGCAACTACTCTGAAAATCGCAGTAAATAGACGGAAAACGGAGAATGAGTGCCTATAGAGTGTGGAGTAGATAGCAGGAGACAGGTCAGTAAACCAGGAGGGTGAGAGCTTGTTTCTGCACGCCATTGTTCTGGACTAGAGATTGACTACAAACATGGTGGGTGTTGCTTTTGTGGAGCAACAACATAAATGATTTCAATTCCAACTCCATTTCGGGATGAAAAATGGCCACTGTCTTCCAAAGGCTTTCACGACTCTGACCTTCTTCTCCCCTTACTCCTCTCTTCTGGCCACACTCCATCTCTTCCCAAATGATCCTGCTATAAGGGAGCAAGTGTGTTTTCTGCACGTGGTAGTCATAAGAACCAGCTGTCACTGAGCACAGGATTACAATTATCACTTCCACCCTCCTACTAAAAGCTCTGATTTGGGTGAATGTGCTCTCTGACAAAAGACTATACAGTGCACATTATTTCTTTTGACATTTTAATATATTATTTCTATATATATATATTATTATTGCATTTTTTTTTTTGTTTACTAAAAGGCAACTTTTTCCTTGTCTTTGTTGTCAATGTGCTTTCTCACGTTGGTTTATGTCCATCCATCCATCCATTTTCTACCGCATGTCCCTTTTTTGGGGTCGCGGGGGGGTGCTGGATTTTAGCTGCATTCAAGCGGAAGGCGGGGTACACCCTGGACAAGTCGCCACCTCATCACAGGGCCAACACAGATAGACAGACAACATTCACACTCACATTCACACACTAGGGCCAATTCAGTGTTGCCAATCAACCTATTCCCAGGTGCATGTTTTTAAAGGTTCCAAATTCTCGTATTTTTTTCACAGAGGTCACAAATAGTCACATTAGTGTCTTGGAAGTGTCAAAATCTAGCCTTTGATGCTGAAATGTAGTAAGCCACAGAGGGAACACATCGTTTTGTGTGTCTGCAGCTTTAATGCTCATGAGCTGTGTTTGTCACTGTAAGTGTGCACTTGTCCCATGCAATAGATGTCACGCACAACAACGGAACATGCACTTTTTGGGGAATTTTGCCCATCATTCACAATCCTTATGTAAGAGAAGAACACATGTGTTTTTCATTTTTTTATGCATTCTAAATATTAAATAAATGCGATCAAAAGTCCGTTTTAAAATAGAGCCTACGAGGGCCGCTCTATTCTGCCTATAAAAGCCCTTAAAACATCCAAACACCTCCAATAAGGTTTTATATACATACCTTAAAGTATATATGTAATGTAAGACTATAAAAATGGGACCCATTACCTCCCTGCTTGGCACTCAGCATCAAGGGTTGGAATTGGGGGTTGAATCACCAAAAATGCTTCTCGGGCGCGGCCACCGCTGCTGCCCACTGCTCCTCTCACCTCCCAGGGGGTGATCAAGGGTGATGGGTCAAATGCAGAGAAAAATTTCACCACACCTAGTGTGTGTGTGACAATCATTGGTACTTTAACTTTTTAACTTTTTTAATAACAGGCCCATTTATAATAACATTTACGTATTTTGCTCATTTGAAGCATACGCAGCGCATTAACTTAAAAAACGCATCACATTTGCATTTTTTTTCAACATTACTGATCATTACTCACTGCAGACTTCATGAGAGACAAACATAACAAACATCACTTACTGTACAATGTCTGCTGTCATTATAACAGATAGAATCTTGTTTTATTCCCGTTTTAGATTAAAAACATACTCATAATCCTCGCAAAGAAAAGGGGGTGGAACCAAGCGTCTTTTTGTGTTGTTCTCGCCATTCCTGGGTCTAAATTGGCTGTCAAAGTGTACCAACTTATCACAATACGTCCTCATCCTTCTACTATCCAGGTGAGAGGCATGATTTTTGATCTACAGTAAACTTCCACTAGCAAAGAAGCGAGGAAACAGCTTACCACTCGTTGATTTGAATATACGCACACAAGTGTCATGTGATGATGAACGGTGCGTCATGGGAGACGCCGGAGGTTGTCGTGATTTTAGTGATGCAGATTTACGAGGTTGAAGCATGAGGTAACAAAACGAACAAAAAGCGAGAGCAACGGGGAAGTGCTCTGACTAAACAGGCTATGACGAAACAAAACAAAATGCAAAAACACTTACATGAAATGTGGAGCTGACGGCGTCCACACAGTTCAAGTGTACTTTCATTAAGCATCCAAAAGGATTGTCATTAGTCACCAGAGAATCAAGAATGGTAGCATCAACCAACATACAATGTCCCTACAAAGAATGGTGGCTCACACTCGACTTAAATAGAACTGATTGCAAAGCGAAAACAGGTGAGGGGAAATGCTCTGTGAAAAAGATGTGTGAAGCGGTCAAGAAAAAACACCAACAGAACAGGAAAAGTCACCAAAATAAAAGTGCAGTACAGGAACTAACACAAAACATCGGAGAACACCAACAAAAGGGCAGGGCCTGGTGTAACCAGCCGTGACAACAAGCTTGCGATCATGGCGCCGCTATAAATACTTTGTCAGGAAGAGTCACCAAAATAAAAGCTCAGGACAGGAACTAACACAAAACATCGGAGAACACCAACAAAAGGGCAGGGCCTGGCGTAACCAGCCGTGACAACAAGCTTGCGATCATGGCGCCGCTATAAATACTTTGTCAGGAAGAGTCACCAAAATAAAAGCGCAGGACAGGAACTAACACTAAACATCGGAGAACACCAACAAAAGGGCAGGGCCTGGCGTAACCGGCCGTGACAACAAGCTTGCGATCATGGCGCCGCTATAAATACTTCAATCAATCAATCAATCTTTATTTATATAGCCCTAAATCACAAGTGTCTCAAAGGGCTGCACAAGCCACAACGACATCCTCGGTACAAAGCCCACATAAGGGCAAGGAAAAACTCACCCCAGTGGGACGTCGATGTGAATGACTATGAGAAACCTTGGAGAGGACCGCATATGTGGGTAACCCCCCCCCCTCTAGGGGAGACCGAAAGCAATGGATGTCGAGTGGGTCTGACATAATATTGTGAGAGTCCAGTCCATAGTGGATCCAACATAATAGTAAGAGTCCAGTCCATAGTGGGGCCAGCAGGACACCATCCCGAGCGGAGACGGGTCAGCAGCGCAGAGATGTTCCCAGCCGATGCACAGGCGAGCGGTCCACCCCGGGTCCCGACTCTGGACAGCCAGCACTTCATCCATGGCCACCGGACCTGTGCCCCCCCCCCCTCAAGGAAAAGGGGAGCAGAGGAGAAAAGAAAAGAAACGGCAGATCAACTGGTCTAACAGGGGGGCTATTTAAAGGCTAGAGTATACAAATGAGTTTTAAGATGGGACTTAAATGCTTCTACTGAGGTAGCATCTCTAATTGTTACCGGGAGGGCATTCCATAGTACTGGAGCCCGAATAGAAAACGCTCTATAGCCCGCAGACTTTTTTTGGGCTCTGGGAATCACTAATAAGCCGGAGTTCTTTGAACGCAGATTTCTTGCCGGGACATATGGTACAATGCAATCGACAAGATAGGACGGAGCTAGACCGTGTAGTATTTTATACGTAAGTAGTAAAACCTTAAAGTCACATCTTAAGTGCACAGGAAGCCAGTGCAGGTGAGCCAGTATAGGCGTAATATGATCAAACTTTCTTGTTCTTGTCAAAAGTCTAGCAGCCGCATTTTGTACCAACTGTAATTTTTTAATGCTAGACATAGGGAGACCCGAAAATAATACGTTACAGTAGTCGAGACGAGACGTAACGAACGCATGAATAATGATCTCAGCGTCGCTAGTGGATAAAATAGAACGGATTTTAGCGATATTACGGAGATGAAAGAAGGCCGTTTTAGTAACACTCTTAATGTGTGATTCAAACGAGAGAGTTGGGTCGAAGATAATACCCAGATTCTTTACTGATTCGCCTTGTGTAATTGTTTGGTTGTCAAATGTTAAGGTGGTATTATTAAATAAATGTCGGTGTTTAGCAGGACCGATAATCAGCATTTCCGTTTTCTTGGCGTTGAGTTGCAAGAAGTTAGCGGACATCCATTGTTTAATTTCATTAAGACACGCCTCCAGCTGACTACAATCCAGCGTGTTGGTCAGCTTTAGGGGCATGTAGAGTTGGGTGTCATCAGCATAACAATGAAAGCTAACACCGTATTTGCGTATGATGTCGCCTAGCGGCAGCATGTAAATACTAAAGAGTGCAGGGCCAAGAACCGAACCCTGAGGAACTCCGCACGTTACCTTAACATAGTCCGAGGTCACTTTGTCAGGAAGAGTCACCAAAATAAAAGCGCAGGACAGGAACTGACACAAAACATCGGAGAACAACAACAAAAGGGCAGGGCCTGGCGTAACCAGCCGTGACAACAAGCTTGCGATCATGGCGCCGCTATAAATACTTTGTCAGGAAGAGTCACCAAAATAAAAGCGCAGGACAGGACCTAACACAAAACATCAGAGAACACCAACAAAAGGGCAGGGCCTGGCGTAACCAGCCGTGACAACAAGCTTGCGATCATGGCGCCGCTATAAATACTTTGTCAGGAAGAGTCACCAAAATAAAAGCGCAGGACAAGACCTAACACAAAACATCAGAGAACACCAACAAAAGGGCACGGCCTGGTGTAACCAGCCGTGACAATAAGCTTGCGATCATGGCGCCGCTATAAATACTTTGTCAGGAAGAGTCACCAAAATAAAAGCGCAGGACAGGAACTAACACTAAACATCGGAGAACACCAACAAAAGGGCAGGGCCTGGCGTAACCAGCCGTGACAACAAGCTTGCGATCATGGCGCCGCTATAAATACTTTGTCAGGAAGAGTCACCAAAATAAAAGCGCAGGACAAGACCTAACACAAAACATCAGAGAACACCAACAAAAGGGCACGGCCTGGTGTAACCAGCCGTGACAATAAGCTTGCGATCATGGCGCCGCTATAAATACTTTGTCAGGAAGAGTCACCAAAATAAAAGCGCAGGACAGGAACTAACACTAAACATCGGAGAACACCAACAAAAGGGCAGGGCCTGGTGTAACCAGCCGTGACAACAAACTTGCGATCATGGCGCCGCTATAAATACTTTGTCAGGAAGAGTCACCAAAATAAAAGCGCAGGACAGGAACTAACACAAAACATCGAAGAACACCAACAAAAGGGCAGGGCCTGGTGTAACCAGCCGTGACAACAAGCTTGCGATCACGGCGCCGCTATAAATACTTTGTCAGGAAGAGTCACCAAAATAAAAGCGCAGGACAGGAACTAACACAAAACATCGGAGAACACCAACAAAAGGGCAGGGCCTGGTGTAACCAGCCGTGACAACAAGCTTGCGATCACGGCGCCGCTATAAATACTTTGTCAGGAAGAGTCACCAGAATAAAAGCGCAGGACAGGAACTAACACAAAACATCGGAGAACACCAACAAAAGGGCAGGGCCTGGTGTAACCAGCCGTGACAACAAGCTTGCGATCATGGCGCCGCTTTAAATACTTTGTCTGGAAGAGACACCAAAATAAAAGCGCAGGACAGGAACTAACACAAAACATCGGAGAACACTAACAAAAGGGCAGGGCCTGGTGTAACCAGCCGTGACAACAAGCTTGCGATCACGGCGCCGCTATAAATACTTTGTCAGGAAGAGTCACCAAAATAAAAGCGCAGGACAGGAACTAACACAAAACATCGGAGAACACCAACAAAAGGGCAGGGCCTGGTGTAACCAGCCGTGACAACAAGCTTGCGATCATGGCGCCGCTATGAATACTTTGTCAGGAAGAGTCACCAAAATAAAAGCGCAGGACAGGGACTAACACAAAACATCGGAGAACACCAACAAAAGGGCGCGGCCTGGTGTAACCAGCCGTGACAACAAGCTTGCGATCATGGCGCCGCTATAAATACTTTGTCAGGAAGAGTCACCAAAATAAAGGCGCAGGACAGGAACTAACACAAAACATTGGAGAACACTAACAAAAGGGCAGGGCCTGGCGTAACCAGACGTGACAACAAGCTTGCGATCATGGCGCCGCTATAAATACTTTGTCAGGAAGAGTCACCAAAATAAAAGCGCAGGACAGGAACTAACACAAAACATCGGAGAACACCAACAAAAGGGCACGGCCTGGTGTAACCAGCCGTGACAACAAACTTACGATCATGGCGCTGCTATAAATACTTTGTCAGGAAGAGTCACCAAAATAAAAGCGCAGGACAGGAACTAACACAAAACATCGGAGAATACCAACAAAAGGGCAGGGCCTGGTGTAACCAGTCGTGACAACAAGCTTGCGATCATGGCGCCGCTATAAATACTTTGTCAGGAAGAGTCACCAAAATAAAAGCGCAGGACAGGAACTAACACAAAACATCGGAGAACACCAACAAAAGGGCACGGCCTGGTGTAACCAGCCGTGACAACAAGCTTGCGATCATGGCGCCGCTATAAATACTTTGTCAGGAAGAGTCACCAAAATAAAAGCGCAGGACAAGAACTCCCACAAAACATCGGAGAACACCAACAAAAGTGCACAGCCTGGTGTAACCAGCCGTGACAACAAGCTTGCGATCATGGCGCCGCTATAAATACTTTGTCAGGAAGAGTCACCAAAATAAAGGCGCAGGACAGGAACTAACACAAAACATTGGAGAACACCAACAAAAGGGCAGGGCCTGGTGTAACCAGCCGTGACAACAAGCTTGCGATCATGGCGCCGCTATGAATACTTTGTCAGGAAGAGTCACCAAAATAAAAGCGCAGGACAGGGACTAACACAAAACATCGGAGAACACCAACAAAAGGGCGCGGCCTGCTGTAACCAGCCGTGACAACAAGCTTGCGATCATGGCGCCGCTATAAATACTTTGTCAGGAAGAGTCACCAAAATAAAGGCGCAGGACAGGAACTAACACAAAACATTGGAGAACACTAACAAAAGGGCACGGCCTGGTGTAACCAGCCGTGACAACAAGCTTGCGATCATGGCGCCGCTATAAATACTTTGTCAGGAAGAGTCACCAAAATAAAAGCGCAGAACAGGAACTAACACAAAACATCGGAGAACACCAACAAAAGGGCACGGCCTGGTGTAACCAGCCGTGACAACAAGCTTGCGATCATGGCGCCGCTATAAATACTTTGTCAGGAAGAGTCACCAAAATAAAAGCGCAGGACAAGAACTCCCACAAAACATCGGAGAACACCAACAAAAGTGCACAGCCTGGTGTAACCAGCCGTGACAACAAGCTTGCGATCATGGCGCCGCTATAAATACTTTGTCAGGAAGAATCACCAAAATAAAAGCGCAGGACAGGAACTAACACAAAACATCGGAGAACACCAACAAAAGGGCACGGCCTGGTGTAACCAGCCGTGACAACAAGCTTGCGATCATGGCGCCGCTATAAATACTTTGTCTGGAAGAGTCACCAAAATAAAAGCGCAGGACAGGAACTAACACAAAACATCGGAGAACACCAACAAAAGGGCAGGGCCTGGTGTAACCAGCCGTGAAAACAAGCTTGCGATCATGGCGCCGCTATAAATACTTTGTCAGGAAGAGTCACCAAAATAAAAGCGCAGGACAGGAACTAACACAAAACATCAGAGAACACCAACAAAAGGGCAGGGCCTGGTGTAACCAGCCGTGACAACAAGCTTGCGATCATGGCGCTGCTATAAATACTTTGTCAGGAAGAGTCACCAAAATAAAAGCGCAGGACAGGAACTAACACAAAACATCGGAGAATACCAACAAAAGGGCACGGCCTGGTGTAACCAGCCGTGACAACAAGCTTGCGATCATGGCGCCGCTATAAATACTTTGTCAGGAAGAGTCACCAAAATAAAAGCGCAGGACAGGAACTAACACAAAACATCGGAGAACACCAACAAAAGGGCACGGCCTGGTGTAACCAGCCGTGACAACAAGCTTGCGATCATGGCGCCGCTATAAATACTTTGTCAGGAAGAGTCACCAAAATAAAAGCGCAGGACAAGAACTCCCACAAAACATCGGAGAACACCAACAAAAGTGCACAGCCTGGTGTAACCAGCCGTGACAACAAGCTTGCGATCATGGCGCCGCTATAAATACTTTGACAGGAAGAGTCACCAAAATAAAAGCGCAGGACAGGAACTAACACAAAACATCGGAGAACACCAACAAAAGGGCACGGCCTGGTGTAACCAGCCGTGACAACAAACTTGCGATCATGGCGCCGCTATAAATACTTTGTCAGGAAGAGTCACCAGAATAAAAGCGCAGGACAGGAACTAACACAAAACATCGGAGAACACCAACAAAAGGGCAGGGCCTGGTGTAACCAGCCGTGACAACAAGCTTGCGATCATGGCGCCGCTATAAATACTTTGTCTGGAAGAGTCACCAAAATAAAAGCGCAGGACAGGAACTAACACAAAACATCGGAGAACACCAACAAAAGGGCAGGGCCTGGTGTAACCAGCCGTGACAACAAGCTTGCGATCATGGCGCCGCTATAAATACTTTGTCAGGAAGAGTCACCAAAATAAAAGCGCAGGACAGGAACTAACACAAAACATCGGAGAACACCAACAAAAGGGCAGGGCCTGGTGAAACCAGCCGTGACAACAAGCTTGCGATCATGGCGCCGCTATAAATACTTTGTCAGTAAGAGTCACCAGAATAAAAGCGCAGGACAGGAACTAACACAAAACATCGGAGAACACCAACAAAAGGGCAGGGCCTGGTGTAACCAGCCGTGACAACAAGCTTGCGATCATGGCGCCGCTATAAATACTTTGTCAGGAAGAGTCACCAGAATAAAAGCGCAGGACAGGAACTAACACAAAACATCGGAGAACACCAACAAAAGGGCAGGGCCTGGCGTAACCAGCTGTGACAACAAACTTGCGATCATGGCGCCGCTATAAATACTTTGTCAGGAAGAGTCACCAAAATAAAAGCGCAGGACAGGAACTAACACAAAACATCGAAGAACACCAACAAAAGGGCAGGGCCTGGTGTAACCAGCCGTGACAACAAGCTTGCGATCATGGCGCCGCTATAAATACTTTGTCAGGAAGAGTCACCAAAATAAAAGCGCAGGACAGGAACTAACACAAAACATCGAAGAACACCAACAAAAGGGCAGGGCCTGGTGTAACCAGCCGTGACAACAAGCTTGCGATCATGGCGCCGCTATAAATACTTTGTCAGGAAGAGTCACCAAAATAAAAGCGCAGGACAAGAACTCCCACAAAACATCGGAGAACACCAACAAAAGTGCACGGCCTGGTGTAACCAGCCGTGACAACAAGCTTGCGATCATGGCGCCGCTATAAATACTTTGTCAGGAAGAGTCACCAAAATAAAAGCGCAGGACAGGAACTAACACAAAACATCGGAGAACACCAACAAAAGGGCAGGGCCTGGTGTAACCAGCCGTGAAAACAAGCTTGCGATCATGGCGCCGCTATAAATACTTTGTCAGGAAGAGTCACCAAAATAAAAGCGCAGGACAGGAACTAACACAAAACATCGGAGAACACCAACAAAAGGGCAGGGCCTGGTGTAACCAGCCGTGACAACAAGCTTGCGATCATGGCGCCGCTATAAATACTTTGTCAGGAAGAGTCACCAAAATAAAAGCGCAGGACAGGAACTAACACAAAACATCGGAGAACACCAACAAAAGGGCACGGCCTGGTGTAACCAGCCGTGACAACAAGCTTGCGATCATGGCGCCGCTATAAATACTTTGTCAGGAAGAGTCACCAAAATAAAAGCGCAGGACAAGAACTAACACAAAACATCGGAGAACACCAACAAAAGTGCACAGCCTGGTGTAACCAGCCGTGACAACAAGCTTGCGATCATGGCGCCGCTATAAATACTTTGTCAGGAAGAGTCACCAAAATAAAAGCGCAGGACAGGAACTAACACAAAACATCGGAGAACACCAACAAAAGGGCACGGCCTGGTGTAACCAGCCGTGACAACAAACTTGCGATCATGGCGCCGCTATAAATACTTTGTCAGGAAGAGTCACCAGAATAAAAGCGCAGGACAGGAACTAACACAAAACATCGGAGAACACCAACAAAAGGGCAGGGCCTGGTGTAACCAGCCGTGACAACAAGCTTGCGATCATGGCGCCGCTATAAATACTTTGTCTGGAAGAGTCACCAAAATAAAAGCGCAGGACAGGAACTAACACAAAACATCGGAGAACACCAACAAAAGGGCAGGGCCTGGTGTAACCAGCCGTGACAACAAGCTTGCGATCATGGCGCCGCTATAAATACTTTGTCAGGAAGAGTCACCAAAATAAAAGCGCAGGACAGGAACTAACACAAAACATCGGAGAACACCAACAAAAGGGCAGGGCCTGGTGAAACTAGCCGTGACAACAAGCTTGCGATCATGGCGCCGCTATAAATACTTTGTCAGTAAGAGTCACCAGAATAAAAGCGCAGGACAGGAACTAACACAAAACATCGGAGAACACCAACAAAAGGGCAGGGCCTGGTGTAACCAGCCGTGACAACAAGCTTGCGATCATGGCGCCGCTATAAATACTTTGTCAGGAAGAGTCACCAGAATAAAAGCGCAGGACAGGAACTAACACAAAACATCGGAGAACACCAACAAAAGGGCAGGGCCTGGCGTAACCAGCTGTGACAACAAACTTGCGATCATGGCGCCGCTATAAATACTTTGTCAGGAAGAGTCACCAAAATAAAAGCGCAGGACAGGAACTAACACAAAACATCGAAGAACACCAACAAAAGGGCAGGGCCTGGTGTAACCAGCCGTGACAACAAGCTTGCGATCATGGCGCCGCTATAAATACTTTGTCAGGAAGAGTCACCAAAATAAAAGCGCAGGACAGGAACTAACACAAAACATCGAAGAACACCAACAAAAGGGCAGGGCCTGGTGTAACCAGCCGTGACAACAAGCTTGCGATCATGGCGCCGCTATAAATACTTTGTCAGGAAGAGTCACCAAAATAAAAGCGCAGGACAAGAACTCCCACAAAACATCGGAGAACACCAACAAAAGTGCACGGCCTGGTGTAACCAGCCGTGACAACAAGCTTGCGATCATGGCGCCGCTATAAATACTTTGTCAGGAAGAGTCACCAAAATAAAAGCGCAGGACAGGAACTAACACAAAACATCGGAGAACACCAACAAAAGGACAGGGCCTGGCGTAACCAGCCGTGACAACAAGCTTGCGATCATGGCGCCGCTATAAATACTTTGTCAGGAAGAGTCACCAAAATAAAAGCGCAGGACAGGAACTAACACAAAACATCGGAGAACACCAACAAAAGGGCAGGGCCTGGTGTAACCAGCCGTGACAACAAGCTTGCGATCATGGTGCCGCTATAAATACTTTGTCAGGAAGAGTCACCAAAATGAAAGCGCAGGACAAGAACTCCCACAAAACATCGGAGAACACCAACAAAAGTGCACGGCCTGGTGTAACCAGCCGTGACAACAAGCTTGCGATCATGGCGCCGCTATAAATACTTTGTCAGGAAGAGTCACCAAAATAAAAGCGCAGGACAGGAACTAACACAAAACATCGGAGAACACCAACAAAAGGACAGGGCCTGGCGTAACCAGCCGTGACAACAAGCTTGCGATCATGGCGCCGCTATAAATACTTTGTCAGGAAGAGTCACCAAAATAAAAGCGCAGGACAGGAACTAACACAAAACATCGGAGAACACCAACAAAAGGGCAGGGACTGGTGTAACCAGCCGTGACAACAAGCTTGCGATCATGGCGCCGCTATAAATACTTTGTCAGGAAGAGTCACCAGAATAAAAGCGCAGGACAGGAACTAACACAAAACATCGGAGAACACCAACAAAAGGGCAGGGCCTGGCGTAACCAGCTGTGACAACAAACTTGCGATCATGGCGCCGCTATAAATACTTTGTCAGGAAGAGTCACCAAAATAAAAGCGCAGGACAGGAACTAACACAAAACATCGGAGAACACCAACAAAAGGGCAGGGCCTGGTGTAACCAGCCGTGACAACAAGCTTGCGATCATGGCGCCGCTATAAATACTTTGTCAGGAAGAGTCACCAAAATAAAAGCGCAGGACAGGAACTAACACAAAACATCGGAGAACACCAACAAAAGGGCAGGGCCTGGTGTAACCAGCCGTGACAACAAGCTTGCGATCATGGCGCCGCTATAAATACTTTGTCAGGAAGAGTCACCAAAATAAAAGCGCAGGACAGGAACTAACACAAAACATCGGAGAACACCAACAAAAGGGCAGGGCCTGGTGTAACCAGCCGTGACAACAAGCTTGCGATCATGGCGCCGCTATAAATACTTTGTCAGGAAGAGTCACCAAAATAAAAGCGCAGGACAGGAACTAACACAAAACATCGGAGAACACCAACAAAAGGGCAGGGCCTGGTGTAACCAGCCGTGACAACAAGCTTGCGATCATGGCGCTGCTATAAATACTTTGTCAGGAAGAGTCACCAAAATAAAAGCGCAGGACAGGAACTAACACAAAACATCGGAGAATACCAACAAAAGGGCACGGCCTGGTGTAACCAGCCGTGACAACAAGCTTGCGATCATGGCGCCGCTATAAATACTTTGTCAGGAAGAGTCACCAGAATAAAAGCGCAGGACAGGAACTAACACAAAACATCGGAGAACACCAACAAAAGGGCAGGGCCTGGCGTAACCAGCTGTGACAACAAACTTGCGATCATGGCGCCGCTATAAATACTTTGTCAGGAAGAGTCACCAAAATAAAAGCGCAGGACAGGAACTAACACAAAACATCGAAGAACACCAACAAAAGGGCAGGGCCTGGTGTAACCAGCCGTGACAACAAGCTTGCGATCATGGCGCCGCTATAAATACTTTGTCAGGAAGAGTCACCAAAATAAAAGCGCAGGACAGGAACTAACACAAAACATCGAAGAACACCAACAAAAGGGCAGGGCCTGGTGTAACCAGCCGTGACAACAAGCTTGCGATCATGGCGCCGCTATAAATACTTTGTCAGGAAGAGTCACCAAAATAAAAGCGCAGGACAAGAACTCCCACAAAACATCGGAGAACACCAACAAAAGTGCACGGCCTGGTGTAACCAGCCGTGACAACAAGCTTGCGATCATGGCGCCGCTATAAATACTTTGTCAGGAAGAGTCACCAAAATAAAAGCGCAGGACAGGAACTAACACAAAACATCGGAGAACACCAACAAAAGGACAGGGCCTGGCGTAACCAGCCGTGACAACAAGCTTGCGATCATGGCGCCGCTATAAATACTTTGTCAGGAAGAGTCACCAAAATAAAAGCGCAGGACAGGAACTAACACAAAACATCGGAGAACACCAACAAAAGGGCAGGGCCTGGTGTAACCAGCCGTGACAACAAGCTTGCGATCATGGCGCCGCTATAAATACTTTGTCAGGAAGAGTCACCAGAATAAAAGCGCAGGACAGGAACTAACACAAAACATCGGAGAACACCAACAAAAGGGCAGGGCCTGGCGTAACCAGCTGTGACAACAAACTTGCGATCATGGCGCCGCTATAAATACTTTGTCAGGAAGAGTCACCAAAATAAAAGCGCAGGACAGGAACTAACACAAAACATCGGAGAACACCAACAAAAGGGCAGGGCCTGGTGTAACCAGCCGTGACAACAAGCTTGCGATCATGGTGCCGCTATAAATACTTTGTCAGGAAGAGTCACCAAAATGAAAGCGCAGGACAAGAACTCCCAAAAAACATCGGAGAACACCAACAAAAGTGCACGGCCTGGTGTAACCAGCCGTGACAACAAGCTTGCGATCATGGCGCCGCTATAAATACTTTGTCAGGAAGAGTCACCAAAATAAAAGCGCAGGACAGGAACTAACACAAAACATCGGAGAACACCAACAAAAGGACAGGGCCTGGCGTAACCAGCCGTGACAACAAGCTTGCGATCATGGCGCCGCTATAAATACTTTGTCAGGAAGAGTCACCAAAATAAAAGCGCAGGACAGGAACTAACACAAAACATCGGAGAACACCAACAAAAGGGCAGGGCCTGGTGTAACCAGCCGTGACAACAAGCTTGCGATCATGGCGCCGCTATAAATACTTTGTCAGGAAGAGTCACCAGAATAAAAGCGCAGGACAGGAACTAACACAAAACATCGGAGAACACCAACAAAAGGGCAGGGCCTGGCGTAACCAGCTGTGACAACAAACTTGCGATCATGGCGCCGCTATAAATACTTTGTCAGGAAGAGTCACCAAAATAAAAGCGCAGGACAGGAACTAACACAAAACATCGGAGAACACCAACAAAAGGGCAGGGCCTGGTGTAACCAGCCGTGACAACAAGCTTGCGATCATGGCGCCGCTATAAATACTTTGTCAGGAAGAGTCACCAAAATAAAAGCGCAGGACAGGAACTAACACAAAACATCGGAGAACACCAACAAAAGGGCAGGGCCTGGTGTAACCAGCCGTGACAACAAGCTTGCGATCATGGCGCCGCTATAAATACTTTGTCAGGAAGAGTCACCAAAATAAAAGCGCAGGACAGGAACTAACACAAAACATCGGAGAACACCAACAAAAGGGCAGGGCCTGGTGTAACCAGCCGTGACAACAAGCTTGCGATCATGGCGCCGCTATAAATACTTTGTCAGGAAGAGTCACCAAAATAAAAGCGCAGGACAGGAACTAACACAAAACATCGGAGAACACCAACAAAAGGGCAGGGCCTGGTGTAACCAGCCGTGACAACAAGCTTGCGATCATGGCGCTGCTATAAATACTTTGTCAGGAAGAGTCACCAAAATAAAAGCGCAGGACAGGAACTAACACAAAACATCGGAGAATACCAACAAAAGGGCACGGCCTGGTGTAACCAGCCGTGACAACAAGCTTGCGATCATGGCGCCGCTATAAATACTTTGTCAGGAAGAGTCACCAAAATAAAAGCGCAGGACAGGAACTAACACAAAACATCGGAGAACACCAACAAAAGGGCACGGCCTGGTGTAACCAGCCGTGACAACAAGCTTGCGATCATGGCGCCGCTATAAATACTTTGTCAGGAAGAGTCACCAAAATAAAAGCGCAGGACAAGAACTCCCACAAAACATCGGAGAACACCAACAAAAGTGCACAGCCTGGTGTAACCAGCCGTGACAACAAGCTTGCGATCATGGCGCCGCTATAAATACTTTGTCAGGAAGAGTCACCAAAATAAAAGCGCAGGACAGGAACTAACACAAAACATCGGAGAACACCAACAAAAGGGCACGGCCTGGTGTAACCAGCCGTGACAACAAACTTGCGATCATGGCGCCGCTATAAATACTTTGTCAGGAAGAGTCACCAGAATAAAAGCGCAGGACAGGAACTAACACAAAACATCGGAGAACACCAACAAAAGGGCAGGGCCTGGTGTAACCAGCCGTGACAACAAGCTTGCGATCATGGCGCCGCTATAAATACTTTGTCTGGAAGAGTCACCAAAATAAAAGCGCAGGACAGGAACTAACACAAAACATCGGAGAACACCAACAAAAGGGCAGGGCCTGGTGTAACCAGCCGTGACAACAAGCTTGCGATCATGGCGCCGCTATAAATACTTTGTCAGGAAGAGTCACCAAAATAAAAGCACAGGACAGGAACTAACACAAAACATCGGAGAACACCAACAAAAGGGCAGGGCCTGGTGAAACCAGCCGTGACAACAAGCTTGCGATCATGGCGCCGCTATAAATACTTTGTCAGTAAGAGTCACCAGAATAAAAGCGCAGGACAGGAACTAACACAAAACATCGGAGAACACCAACAAAAGGGCAGGGCCTGGTGTAACCAGCCGTGACAACAAGCTTGCGATCATGGCGCCGCTATAAATACTTTGTCAGGAAGAGTCACCAGAATAAAAGCGCAGGACAGGAACTAACACAAAACATCGGAGAACACCAACAAAAGGGCAGGGCCTGGCGTAACCAGCTGTGACAACAAACTTGCGATCATGGCGCCGCTATAAATACTTTGTCAGGAAGAGTCACCAAAATAAAAGCGCAGGACAGGAACTAACACAAAACATCGAAGAACACCAACAAAAGGGCAGGGCCTGGTGTAACCAGCCGTGACAACAAGCTTGCGATCATGGCGCCGCTATAAATACTTTGTCAGGAAGAGTCACCAAAATAAAAGCGCAGGACAGGAACTAACACAAAACATCGAAGAACACCAACAAAAGGGCAGGGCCTGGTGTAACCAGCCGTGACAACAAGCTTGCGATCATGGCGCCGCTATAAATACTTTGTCAGGAAGAGTCACCAAAATGAAAGCGCAGGACAAGAACTCCCACAAAACATCGGAGAACACCAACAAAAGTGCACGGCCTGGTGTAACCAGCCGTGACAACAAGCTTGCGATCATGGCGCCGCTATAAATACTTTGTCAGGAAGAGTCACCAAAATAAAAGCGCAGGACAGGAACTAACACAAAACATCGGAGAACACCAACAAAAGGACAGGGCCTGGCGTAACCAGCCGTGACAACAAGCTTGCGATCATGGCGCCGCTATAAATACTTTGTCAGGAAGAGTCACCAAAATAAAAGCGCAGGACAGGAACTAACACAAAACATCGGAGAACACCAACAAAAGGGCAGGGCCTGGTGTAACCAGCCGTGACAACAAGCTTGCGATCATGGCGCCGCTATAAATACTTTGTCAGGAAGAGTCACCAGAATAAAAGCGCAGGACAGGAACTAACACAAAACATCGGAGAACACCAACAAAAGGGCAGGGCCTGGCGTAACCAGCTGTGACAACAAACTTGCGATCATGGCGCCGCTATAAATACTTTGTCAGGAAGAGTCACCAAAATAAAAGCGCAGGACAGGAACTAACACAAAACATCGAAGAACACCAACAAAAGGGCAGGGCCTGGTGTAACCAGCCGTGACAACAAGCTTGCGATCATGGCGCCGCTATAAATACTTTGTCAGGAAGAGTCACCAAAATAAAAGCGCAGGACAGGAACTAACACAAAACATCGGAGAACACCAACAAAAGGGCAGGGCCTGGTGTAACCAGCCGTGACAACAAGCTTGCGATCATGGTGCCGCTATAAATACTTTGTCAGGAAGAGTCACCAAAATGAAAGCGCAGGACAAGAACTCCCACAAAACATCGGAGAACACCAACAAAAGTGCACGGCCTGGTGTAACCAGCCGTGACAACAAGCTTGCGATCATGGCGCCGCTATAAATACTTTGTCAGGAAGAGTCACCAAAATAAAAGCGCAGGACAGGAACTAACACAAAACATCGGAGAACACCAACAAAAGGACAGGGCCTGGCGTAACCAGCCGTGACAACAAGCTTGCGATCATGGCGCCGCTATAAATACTTTGTCAGGAAGAGTCACCAAAATAAAAGCGCAGGACAGGAACTAACACAAAACATCGGAGAACACCAACAAAAGGGCAGGGCCTGGTGTAACCAGCCGTGACAACAAGCTTGCGATCATGGCGCCGCTATAAATACTTTGTCAGGAAGAGTCACCAGAATAAAAGCGCAGAACAGGAACTAACACAAAACATCGGAGAACACCAACAAAAGGGCAGGGCCTGGCGTGACCAGCTGTGACAACAAACTTGCGATCATGGCGCCGCTATAAATACTTTGTCAGGAAGAGTCACCAAAATAAAAGCGCAGGACAGGAACTAACACAAAACATCGGAGAACACCAACAAAAGGGCAGGGCCTGGTGTAACCAGCCGTGACAACAAGCTTGCGATCATGGCGCCGCTATAAATACTTTGTCAGGAAGAGTCACCAAAATAAAAGCGCAGGACAGGAACTAACACAAAACATCGGAGAACACCAACAAAAGGGCAGGGCCTGGTGTAACCAGCCGTGACAACAAGCTTGCGATCATGGCGCCGCTATAAATACTTTGTCAGGAAGAGTCACCAAAATAAAAGCGCAGGACAGGAACTAACACAAAACATCGGAGAACACCAACAAAAGGGCAGGGCCTGGTGTAACCAGCCGTGACAACAAGCTTGCGATCATGGCGCCGCTATAAATACTTTGTCAGGAAGAGTCACCAAAATAAAAGCGCAGGACAGGAACTAACACAAAACATCGGAGAACACCAACAAAAGGGCAGGGCCTGGTGTAACCAGCCGTGACAACAAGCTTGCGATCATGGCGCCGCTATAAATACTTTGTCAGGAAGAGTCACCAAAATAAAAGCGCAGGACAGGAACTATCACAAAACATCGGAGAACACCAACAAAAGGGCAGGGCCTGGTGTAACCAGCCGTGACAACAAGCTTGCGATCATGGCGCCGCTATAAATACTTTGTCAGGAAGAGTCACCAAAATAAAAGCGCAGGACAGGAACTAACACAAAACATCGGAGAACACTAACAAAAGGGCAGGGCCTGGTGTAACCAGCCGTGACAACAAGCTTGCGATCATGGCGCCGCTATAAATACTTTGTCAGGAAGAGTCACCAAAATAAAAGCGCAGGACAGGAACTAACACAAAACATCGGAGAACACCAACAAAAGGGCAGGGCCTGGTGAAACCAGCCGTGACAACAAGCTTGCGATCATGGCGCCGCTATAAATACTTTGTCAGTAAGAGTCACCAGAATAAAAGCGCAGGACAGGAACTAACACAAAACATCGGAGAACACCAACAAAAGGGCAGGGCCTGGTGTAACCAGCCGTGACAACAAGCTTGCGATCATGGCGCCGCTATAAATACTTTGTCAGGAAGAGTCACCAGAATAAAAGCGCAGGACAGGAACTAACACAAAACATCGGAGAACACCAACAAAAGGGCAGGGCCTGGCGTAACCAGCTGTGACAACAAACTTGCGATCATGGCGCCGCTATAAATACTTTGTCAGGAAGAGTCACCAAAATAAAAGCGCAGGACAGGAACTAACACAAAACATCGAAGAACACCAACAAAAGGGCAGGGCCTGGTGTAACCAGCCGTGACAACAAGCTTGCGATCATGGCGCCGCTATAAATACTTTGTCAGGAAGAGTCACCAAAATAAAAGCGCAGGACAGGAACTAACACAAAACATCGAAGAACACCAACAAAAGGGCAGGGCCTGGTGTAACCAGCCGTGACAACAAGCTTGCGATCATGGCGCCGCTATAAATACTTTGTCAGGAAGAGTCACCAAAATGAAAGCGCAGGACAAGAACTCCCACAAAACATCGGAGAACACCAACAAAAGTGCACGGCCTGGTGTAACCAGCCGTGACAACAAGCTTGCGATCATGGCGCCGCTATAAATACTTTGTCAGGAAGAGTCACCAAAATAAAAGCGCAGGACAGGAACTAACACAAAACATCGGAGAACACCAACAAAAGGACAGGGCCTGGCGTAACCAGCCGTGACAACAAGCTTGCGATCATGGCGCCGCTATAAATACTTTGTCAGGAAGAGTCACCAAAATAAAAGCGCAGGACAGGAACTAACACAAAACATCGGAGAACACCAACAAAAGGGCAGGGCCTGGTGTAACCAGCCGTGACAATAAGCTTGCGATCATGGCGCCGCTATAAATACTTTGTCAGGAAGAGTCACCAAAATGAAAGCGCAGGACAAGAACTCCCACAAAACATCGGAGAACACCAACAAAAGTGCACGGCCTGGTGTAACCAGCCGTGACAACAAGCTTGCGATCATGGCGCCGCTATAAATACTTTGTCAGGAAGAGTCACCAAAATAAAAGCGCAGGACAGGAACTAACACAAAACATCGGAGAACACCAACAAAAGGACAGGGCCTGGCGTAACCAGCCGTGACAACAAGCTTGCGATCATGGCGCCGCTATAAATACTTTGTCAGGAAGAGTCACCAAAATAAAAGCGCAGGACAGGAACTAACACAAAACATCGGAGAACACCAACAAAAGGGCAGGGCCTGGTGTAACCAGCCGTGACAACAAGCTTGCGATCATGGCGCCGCTATAAATACTTTGTCAGGAAGAGTCACCAGAATAAAAGCGCAGGACAGGAACTAACACAAAACATCGGAGAACACCAACAAAAGGGCAGGGCCTGGCGTAACCAGCTGTGACAACAAACTTGCGATCATGGCGCCGCTATAAATACTTTGTCAGGAAGAGTCACCAAAATAAAAGCGCAGGACAGGAACTAACACAAAACATCGAAGAACACCAACAAAAGGGCAGGGCCTGGTGTAACCAGCCGTGACAACAAGCTTGCGATCATGGCGCCGCTATAAATACTTTGTCAGGAAGAGTCACCAAAATAAAAGCGCAGGACAGGAACTAACACAAAACATCGGAGAACACCAACAAAAGGGCAGGGCCTGGTGTAACCAGCCGTGACAACAAGCTTGCGATCATGGTGCCGCTATAAATACTTTGTCAGGAAGAGTCACCAAAATGAAAGCGCAGGACAAGAACTCCCACAAAACATCGGAGAACACCAACAAAAGTGCACGGCCTGGTGTAACCAGCCGTGACAACAAGCTTGCGATCATGGCGCCGCTATAAATACTTTGTCAGGAAGAGTCACCAAAATAAAAGCGCAGGACAGGAACTAACACAAAACATCGGAGAACACCAACAAAAGGGCAGGGCCTGGTGTAACCAGCCGTGACAACAAGCTTGCGATCATGGCGCCGCTATAAATACTTTGTCAGGAAGAGTCACCAGAATAAAAGCGCAGGACAGGAACTAACACAAAACATCGGAGAACACCAACAAAAGGGCAGGGCCTGGCGTGACCAGCTGTGACAACAAACTTGCGATCATGGCGCCGCTATAAATACTTTGTCAGGAAGAGTCACCAAAATAAAAGCGCAGGACAGGAACTAACACAAAACATCGGAGAACACCAACAAAAGGGCAGGGCCTGGTGTAACCAGCCGTGACAACAAGCTTGCGATCATGGCGCCGCTATAAATACTTTGTCAGGAAGAGTCACCAAAATAAAAGCGCAGGACAGGAACTAACACAAAACATCGGAGAACACCAACAAAAGGGCAGGGCCTGGTGTAACCAGCCGTGACAACAAGCTTGCGATCATGGCGCCGCTATAAATACTTTGTCAGGAAGAGTCACCAAAATAAAAGCGCAGGACAGGAACTATCACAAAACATCGGAGAACACCAACAAAAGGGCAGGGCCTGGTGTAACCAGCCGTGACAACAAGCTTGCGATCATGGCGCCGCTATAAATACTTTGTCAGGAAGAGTCACCAAAATAAAAGCGCAGGACAGGAACTAACACAAAACATCGGAGAACACCAACAAAAGGGCAGGGCCTGGTGTAACCAGCCGTGACAACAAGCTTGCGATCATGGCGCCGCTATAAATACTTTGTCAGGAAGAGTCACCAAAATAAAAGCGCAGGACAGGAACTAACACAAAACATCGGAGAACACCAACAAAAGGGCAGAAGTAACCAGCCATGACAACAAGCTTGCGATCATGGCGCCGCTATAAATACTTTGTCAGGAAGAGTCACCAAAATAAAAGCGCAGGACAGGAACTAACACAAAACATCGGAGAACACCAACAAAAGGGCAGGGCCTGGTGTAACCAGCCGTGACAACAAGCTTGCGATCATGGCGCCGCTATAAATACTTTGTCAGGAAGAGTCACCAAAATAAAAGCGCAGGACAGGAACTAACACAAAACATCGGAGAACACCAACAAAAGGGCAGAAGTAACCAGCCATGACAACAAGCTTGCGATCATGGCGCCGCTATAAATACTTTGTCAGGAAGAGTCACCAAAATAAAAGCGCAGGACAGGAACTAACACAAAACATCGGAGAACACCAACAAAAGGGCAGAAGTAACCAGCCATGACAACAAGCTTGCGATCATGGCGCCGCTATAAATACTTTGTCAGGAAGAGTCACCAAAATAAAAGCGCAGGACAGGAACTAACACAAAACATCGGAGAACACCAACAAAAGGGCAGAAGTAACCAGCCGTGACAACAAGCTTGCGATCATGGCGGCGCTATAAATACTTTGTCTGTGTTAGCGCTTATAATACAAAATACTTGGTTATTATTCAAGTCACGAAATGTAAATGGTGCATTTTGGGTTTTTTATTTATTTATTGGGTTTTATGGGCGGAATAGAGGACCTCCCATTGGCTCAGTTGTAGGCGGACTTTTATTTTGGTTTATTTCCATCCATCCATTTTCTACCGCTTGTCCCTTTTGGGGTTGCGGCGGGTGCTGGAGCCTATCTCAGCTGCATTCGGGCGGAAGGCGAGGTACACCCTGGAATTAAATGCATTAAAAAAAAATGATTTACTGACGTCAAACTGACGCCTTTCCACCTTTTTAACAGCACAGGTGGCTCTTTTTGCACAATTTGCTGTTTTCTAACAAGGAGCTAAACGGCAAAATACACCAAAGGTGTGTGTGACCCAAACATACAGAAAAACATACAGAATGTACGCCTTTCTGAGACTCTTCCAACCTACTAGTGGCACTCTACTCTTTTATTCTTCAATCAGAAGTGGCCACTTCTGAGGACAAAACACCAGCAAGCACAATTACACCCAACTGTGCACGTAAACATAGAACAAACAGCTAGAGGGCGCCCTCTGTTGGCCTGCATGCATCCATCAGCATCACTAAGCAGATTAAGACAAGAAGACAGGTATTGGCAAGTCAGGACAGGAGTTTAAATGTCTACAGCATCCACACGACAATGCAACAATAGCTTGGGGGAGGGGCCTGATGACCCTCCAACATCCACCCTCTCATACTGTATTCATGATATTTATGTATGTACTAGGCGTATAAGAGGGGAAGCAGCGGACGTCAGGGATAATTGCACTCGGAAAGGTTACGTTTAGCATCAACGTCACAATAATAGGATGCAGAAAATAAATAAAAAGATGTATTCATGTATTTGCCCCAGAGCCTCAAATAAATCCACAGGAAAGTCAAAAATTAACCAAAAAGCTAAAACTGCTTGTGAAATGACAAAAGTTCAGCAAAAATTTGGCCAAATGTTTAATATACATATGGAGTTATAATTGCGTCACATTCTATAGAAAAAGGTCAGCATTAAGTACAGTTTAAAAAATGACTATACCGTATTTCCTTGAATTGCCGCCGGGGCGGTAATTAATTTAAAACCTCTTCTCACTCCGGCGCTTACCAAAAGCATGCGGTAAATTTAGGCCTGCGCTTTGAGTGTGATGTAAGGATACCATCATCCATCCATCCATTTACATGAAAAGCACATTTAATAAAAAAAACATTATTATGGTCTTACCTTTACTTATAAATGAAGTCCATGCGCAGCTACTTCTGAACAAAAGCATCGATAACTTGTTTATAGAAGTCTTTCTAATCTTTCTTCAGTTTTAAAAGTCTCTCTGTCTCGATGGAGATCTTCCTTTAATTATTACCTCCTGATTCGATTGAAAGTCCAGTTTAGAAAACTGTTTTATTTCAGATATGTAATCCTCCATGTTAAAAGTGCAAGCGAGAGGAAAAAATAAACGATCGCTGCTAACTGTTGCTGCTTGTTGTCACTTCTTCTGCAGCCGAGTAGTCGCAAGAAGGATCACTGGCGCCCTCTACCACCAGGAGGCGGGAGTCATTTAATGACTCATATTTGACACACGCAGCTACGGTATATTAATAAAACACAGCTGCTTACTGTTCTTTCTAGCATATTCAATAGCTTGGACTTTAAATCCTACTGAATAGCTCTTTATCTTCTTCCCTTTATGCGATTTCAAATTATTGAAATCAGCCTCCTCCATTTTGAAAATGATGACAGGTGAAGTGTCACTCGTGACGTGACGAGTTTGACCCGGCGGAAATTCTAGACATGCGCTAATAAAAATAATATTTTGCGAAACGAGTTTGACCCGACGTTAATCCTGAGCCGGCGGTAATGCTAAGCATGCGCTAATTATTTTGCGAAACGAGTTTGACCCGGCGGTAATTCTAGGCATGCGCATACTATATACCCGGCGGCAATTCAAGGAAATACGGTATATTGAATATGAAGAGCTGAAAAATGTTACATTATCCTTATATACAGAAGAAACCGACGGTCTTTAGCAAAAAATACTGACAAAAACAAAAGTACAAATATAAACTGTAATTGGTGACAAGGCAAAAGTCTTCATAAAATCAACCGAATATTAAAGTATACCGTAATTTTCAGACTATAAGGCGCACTTAAAATCCTTTCATTTTCTTTTAAATCGACAGTGCACCTTATAACCCGGTGCGCCTAATGTACGGAATAATTCTGGTTGTGCTTACCGACCTCAAAGCTATTTTGTTTGGTACATGGTGTAATGATAAGTGTGACCAGTAGATGGTAGTCACACATAAGAGATACGTGTAGACTGCAATATGACGCCAGTAAACAACACCAAAACTTTAAATGATCCATTGAAAATAAAGAGCATTACACAAGGCAGCACGGTAGACCAGGGGTTAGTACATGCGTCTCACAATACAAAGGTCCTGAGTTCAATCCCAGGCTTGGGATCTTTCTGTGTGGAGTTTGCATGTTCTCCCCGTGACTGCGTGGGTTCCCTCCGGGTACTCCGGCTTCCTCCCACCTCCAAAGACATGCACCTGGGGATAGGTTGATTGGCAACACTAAATTGGCCCTAGTGTGTGAATGTGAGTGTGAATGTTGTCTGTCTATCTGTGTTGGCCCTGTGATGAGGTGGCAACTTGTCCAGGGTGCACCTCGCCTACCGCCCGAAAGCAGCTGAGATAGGCTCCAGCACCCCTCGTGACCCTGAAAAGGACAAGCGCTAGAAAATGGATGGATGGATGGATGGACACACGGCACTCAAAAATCTGTCAAAATGTTTAAGTATGATATTTTGACCAAGGAACCACCAAATCATGTTATGTAGACCACAAGGAAATGTTTTAAATTGAGAAAAAAATCATATTATTTAATTAACTTTAATGCGATTTATAACCCGGTGCGCCCTATGGTCCAGAAAATACAGTACATGTCATATTGTAAAGCAGTGATACGGGAGACTAACAATAAACACAGTCGCAAAAAAGTCAAAATAATAAATAGTAGATTTATATCGAAAAAGATGAAATTGTCAGTAACATGGTAACATTTTGCATAAGTAGTAAACTCTTGTTTATCGATGCTCATTGGTACTGGTAAAATCATTTCCGCAAAGTAGTAATTAATTTTTAAAAAACAAATATGTTCATAGCTACAGCATAAAAAAATGTTTTATGACCTTCCAAATATGGTTTTTAACATTATTATAGCCTTCTAGGCATGAAATAACACCCGCACAGTCACATTTACACTCGTTTAATCCAACATGTCATGCTGCCTGATGCTGAGCTAATCATTGGCCATGATACTGAATGATAACGCACTGATTGGTTTGGTCTCGTATAGTAGCCGATAGTACTGTAGTATAAATGGTAAATAAATCAAATAAATGGGTTATACTTGTATAGCGCTTTTCTACCTTCAAGGTACTCAAAGCGCTTTGACACTATTTCCACATTCACCCATTCACACACACATTCACACACTGATGGTGGGAGCTGCCATGCAAGGCCCTAACCACGACCCATCAGGAGCAAGGGTGAAGTGTCTTGCTCAAAGGACACAACGGACGTGACTAGGATGGTAGAAGCTGGGGATTGAACAAGGAACCCTCAGGTTGCTGGCACGGCCACTCTCCCAACCGCGCCACGCCGTCCCCCTTGGCAAACGTGTTCATCTGTTCATGTGTCTACAAAGATATATAGAAGGCCAACATTGTGTACAGTCATGAATGATGGCTATAATTGATGGGACAAAAGATAAAAATGCTGGTGAAACGGGAAAAAAAAAAAACAGCAAAATGCACTCGATATTATAATATGCAGACTCGGGTGGTACGGTATGCCGGTACTAATACAGTACCGCGGTACTAATGAATTAAAAACGGTACTATACTGCTATACACACACACAGACACACACATTAACAAACACACACCCAAACACGAACATGCAAACATACACAAAGACACACCCACACACATTAACAAACACACACTTGAACACAAACATGCAAACACACACAAAGACACACGCACAAACAACATGAACAAGAGCACACTTACATGAACACACAAATGAAGACACACACTAACATGCACACAAACACACACACACTAACATGCACACAAACACATATTCATTAACACAAACCCACGAACGCGCACATGAACACGCACACAAACACACCAACAAACAAACACACGCATGGACACACACACAAATACAAAAACCAACACACACAGGAACACGCACGTGAACAAGCACACAAACACACGCACACACACACAAACCCTCACATGAACAAGCACACACACTCACACGCGAACACAAACCTGAACACACACTCATGCAAACAGACACAACGACGCACACATTACACACACACACAAACACTCACATGAACACGCACTCTCACACACACACACACACAAACATGAACACACACACTCATGCAAACCCACACAAAGACGCACACAAACACACATGAACATGCACACAAATACACGTGGCAACACACACAATAACACACACTCTCATTAACATGCACATGAAAACGCACATTAACACTCACACACACACATTAACACACAAACACGCACATGAACACGTACACAAACACAAGAAGACATATACATAAACACACAGGAACACGCACACAAACATGCACCTCAAAACACAAAAGAACACACACATGAAGACACACACATGAACACACACTAACATGCACACAAACACATACATTAACACACATACCCACGAACCCGCACATGACCAACAAACACACAAAGACACACACATGAACACACACTAACATGCACACAAACACATACATTAACACACATACCCACGAACCCGCACATGACCAACAAACACACAGACACACACATGAACACAAACAAACACATGCATGAACACACAGATTAACACGCACACGAATACAAAAACAAACACAGACAGGAACACGCACATGAACAGCACACAAACACACAAAAAACACACGCACGCACACAAACATATTCACATTAACACACACACAAACGCACACTGAACACACACGCAAACACACACGAGGACACACATTAACGCGCACGCGAATACATACGCAAACAAACACATGAACACGCAAACGAACACACTTAAACACATGCACACAAACACTCACGTGAACACACACATGAACACAAACACAAACATGAGCACACACTCATGCACACGATTACATTAACACTCCCACATTAGCACACAAACTGACACACAAACAAAACATTAGGCACAATGTGTCAATATCCTAAAATTAAACGTAGAATATATTCGAGAGCTGAAATGTTGAGAATAACTAAATAATACAATTCTATACATGGAGTCTGTAAGATTGCTAAAAATGCCAGAGGTGAATCACTAATCAATAATATACATGTTTGCAGCTTTTTAAACACATCATCACAAAACGTTTGACAGTTTTGCTGTTTTATCGTTTGTTGTTATTGCTGCTATTTTAACTGTCCTTTTAAGCACTTGACTTTGCATGTCCTTGCTGTTAAATGGACAAAAGTTTAATACTTATTTTGCTGACTGTGCAGCTTAGTTACAGTATAAATACATATTTCTGAATGAATGACGGTATTTTCCGCACTATAAGGCGCACCGGATTATAAGGCGCACCTTCAATGAATGGCCTATTTTAAAACGTTGTTCATATATAAGGCGCACCGCATTATAAGACGCATAGAATAGACGCTACAGTAGAGGCTGGGGTTACGTTATGCATCCATTAGATGGAGCTGTGCTAAAGGGAACGTCAACAAAACGAATAGTGATTGTACTGACACTTCTACCTGCTGCTCTCTGTTCAACAACCCCCTGTTCCAGTTTTTCCTCCAACTGTAGCCATCTCGGAAACTCTGTTTAGCCTTCTTTACTTGGCGCAGGTCATCATGTTGCTTCCTCCACTTCCGCACCATTGATTCGTTAATGTTAAATTCTCTCGCTGCTGCTCTATTCCCGTGTTCTACTGCGTGACTGATCGCCTTGAGTTTAAACTCTGCGTCGTAAGGGTGTCTCTTAATAGGAGCCATTTTTGGGTCTTTTAATAAAGTTTAGGTCTCGCAACTACGGTAAGCAGCCGCCGACTTCATTTTCCCCCGTAGAAGAAGAAGCTCTTCTACGGGGGAAAATGAAGTCGGCGTAGTTACCGTAGTTGCGAGACCTGTTGTGGCTCAATATTGGTCCATATATAAGGCGCACCGGATTATAAGGCGCACTGTCAGCTTTTGAGAAAATTGGAGGTTTTTAGGTGCGCCTTATAGCGCGGAAAATACGATAGTCATCTTTGTTGTTAGTAAGCACATGAATAAAAATATCTTAAACTAAATTCCCTGAATATGTGGACACTTTATCATCCGACTAATCGTTAAAATGGTCGATGACTAGCTGACTACCAAAATAGTGGTTTAGTTGCAGACCTCTTGCAGAGTCATGAATAATCCAAAAATGACTATAATTAATGCTTTAATGACCCTGTATTATATTAAAGGCCTACTGAAACCCACTACTACCGACCACGCAGTCTGATAGTTTATACATCGATGATGAAATCTTAACATTGCAACACATGACAATACGGCCGGGTTAGCTTACTAAAGTGCAATTTTAAATTTTGCGCGAAATATCCTGCTGAAAACGTCTCGGTATGATGACGCATGCGCGTGACGTCACGGATTGTAGAGGACATTTTGGGACAGCATGGTGGCCAGCTATTAAGTCGTCTGTTTTCATCGCAAAATTCCACAGTATTCTGGACATCTGTGTTGGTGAATCTTTTGCAATTTGTTCAATGAACAATGGAAACAGCAAAGAAGAAAGCTGTAGGTGGGAAGCGGTGTATTGCGGCCGACTTCAGCAACACAAACACGGCCGGTGTTTAATTGTTTACATTCCCGAAAGATGACAGTCAATCTTTACCATTGGCCTGTGGAGAACTGGGACAACAGAGACTCTTACCAGGAGGACTTTGAGTTGGATGCACAGACGCGGTACCGTGAGTACGCTTCCAAACATATGATCGCTCGCCCGTACGTGCGTGCCGCTATGTGCATGTCACGTACGTAACTTTGGGGACTTTGGGGAAATATATGTGCTGTATGAACTTTGGGGAGGTGAACGGTACTTTGGGCTGAGGGATTGAGTGTTTTGTGCAGGTGTTTGAGTCGTATTGGAGGGTTATATGGACGGGAGGGGGGAGGTGTTTGTTATGCGGGATTAATTTGTGGCATATTAAATATAAGCCTGGATGTGTTGTGGCTAATAGAGTATATATATGTCTTGTGTTTATTTACTGTTTTAGTCATTTACAGCTGAATATCAGGTCCCACCCGCCTGTCACAGCATCTTCCCTATCTGAATCGCTCCCACTGCCCTCTAGTCCTTCACTCTCACTTTCCTCATCCACGAATCTTTCATCCTCGCTCAAATTAATGGGGAAATCGTCGCTTTCTCGGTCCGAATCGCTCTCGCTGCTGGTGGCCATGATTGTAAACAATGTGCAGATGTGAGGAGCTCCACAACCTGTGACGTCACGCGCATATCGTCTGCTACTTCCGGTACAGGCAAGGCTTTTTTATCAGCGACCAAAAGTTGCGAACTTTATCGTCGATGTTCTCTACTAAATCCTTTCAGCAAAAATATGGCAATATCGCGAAATGATCAAGTATGACACATAGAATGGACCTGCTATCCCCGTTTAAATAAGAAAATCGCATTTCAGTAGGCCTTTAAGTTATTTACTTTTGACAGTAGGCTAAAAGTACATTTGAAAACTATTGCAGAAAACGTACCCTATAAAAAACATGCAGATGACATTAAAAGCAGAAAGTGCCTCCAAAACTAAAGCTGTAGCTAAATTATGCGTCACGTTCCACTGCAGCTCAGCATGAACCGTCCAAATAATGACTTTAATAAGATAAAATAGCAAAAGGTGTTTAATTAAAACACACTTTAAAGCAGGTGTATTGTAATTATTTGTCAGTGTGCTGAGAGAAGTCACGGGGGAAGCGTTTTGCTCAACCAGCCTCATTAATTTTGCCGCATTTAGCCTTGGAAATTATTCAGCGGGGATCTGCTTGTGAATAGGAATAAAAGCGTTTATAATGCCGTCATTGCGAGCAAAAATGTGAAAAGTGACAATAAAAAACTGGGGCGCCATAAAAGGGAAGTACCATGGTCCATATTGTCTGGACACTGGACACCAGGGTGTGACGAAGCAACGTCACGTCTTTAATGAGCTGTGTTGTGTCTGCATCTAATTAGACAATTATGCACTCTCCATAGGCTGCGGGTCACGAGGTAACCATGCTGGTCACAGGTGAACTCCATAGGGGGTCTTACCTGCTTTGCATTTAGGAGCCATTAAAGCAGCACTTTTCAAATAGGCCCCGTTTACACTGCACACCAAATCTGATTTTTTTCTGCCAGTCTAAACGCTACAAAGTGTTTCAGATCTGATCTTTGAGCATCATATTCAGGCCAAATCAGGAAGTGGTCCTGAATCCGATTAGAATCTGATCTTTTCAAATGTAACGGCAGTCTAAACTAGTGTTGTCCCGATACCAATATTTTGATACCGGTAACAAAATGTATTTTGATACTTTTCGATACTTTTCGAAATAAAGAGGACCACAGAAAATGTCATTATTGGCTTTATTTTAACAAAAACATCTTAGGGTACATTAAACATATGTTTCTTATTGCAAGTTTGTCCTTAAATAAAATAGTGAACATACTAGACAACTTGTCTTTTAGTAGTAAGTAAACAAACAAAGGCTCCTAATTTAGCTGCTGACATACAGTATGCAGTAACATATTGTGTCATTTATCATTCTATTATTTTGTCAACATTATGAAGGACTGTCATGATCCGTGGTTCGTATCATGCTTTTGTTATGTTCTGTTAGTTTTAGACTCCATGAGTTCCTGTTTTTGTGCACCCTTGTTTGTTTTAGTTACCATGGTGACTTATAATTTTTCGGGACGCGCACCTGTTTGTAATCTAGAGACATTATTTAAGCCTGCCTTTGCCAGTCAGTCGTCCTGGCGTCATTGTTTGTCTCGTGCCTGGACTACGTAAGTCGTGTTTATTTCATGCCACAGTTTCATAAGTTCTCTATGTCCATAGTCTATGCTAAGTATTTACTTTAACTCCAAGTGCGATCAGCGCGTTGTGCTTTCGCCTTGTTTCCCGTTTTTGTAGTACTTTGAGTTTTGAGAATTAAATCATGTTTTTACCTGCACGCCTTGTCCGGAATAGTACGTTTGCATCCTGGGAGAACAAACCTCACAGCAAGCTGCGACCCCCCCCCCGTCGTGACAAGGACAAGTGGTAGAAAATGAATTATTAATGTACTTGTTAATTTACTGTTAATATGTGCTTACTTTCTCTTTTAACATGTTCTATCTACACTTCTGTTAAAATGTAATAATCACTTATTCTTCTGTTGTTTGGATACTTTACATTAGTTTTGGATGATACCACAAATTTAGTCGTCGTTACAGGATCATACATTGGTCATATTCAAAGTCTTCATGTGTCCAGGGACATATTTGAGTTTATAAACATGATATAAATGTTAAAAAACGAAAGAAGATTTTGTGATGCTAAAAAATAGCGATGTAACCGCAGTAGTATCGACTAGATACGCTCCTGTACTTGGTATCATTACAGTGGAAGTTTGGTGTAGATCCACCAATGGCGTTTGTTTACATTATGACGCCGGTGAGCTCCGGTGTGTAGTGAAGCATGTTTAGCTATTCCTCGTCCTGCAGGGTTGATACTTGTAAGAAACGTACTTTATTTGTTGCCATGGAGGCAAGGATTAGTGATTAAGAAGTAGCTGTGGCTGGTCTTTAGCCGCTAGCTAGCTAACCATGTCTTAAAGCACCTCTTCCTGAGGGCGTTTCAGTGTTATAACTTCACCTTTATCGTGATTTTTTAGACCAAAATGCGTCCGTTCTCCCTTTTCTGACTACACACTGTGTCTGTTTGTAAGTACTCAGTGATTGTGCGCTGGCGAACATGCTCGTAAACCATCGATGTCACAATGTGACGACGACGACATAGGGGCGGGGGGGTGTTCAACGGGTACTTTTCAGAGGCGGCATAGTACCGAATATGATTCCTTAGTATCGCGGTACTATACTAATACCGGTATACCGTACAACAGTGGTCCCCAACTACCGGTCCGTGGATCGATTGGTACCGCACAAGGGAAAAAAATATATATATTTTATTTTATTAAATCAACATAAAAAACACAAGATACACTTACAATTAGTGCACAAACCCAAAAAACCTTCCTCCCCCATTTACACTCATTCACACAAAAGGGTTGTTTCTTTCCGTTATTAATATTCTGGTTCCTACATTATATATCAATATATATCAATACAGTCTGCAGGGATGCAGTCCGTAAGCACACATGATTGTATTTTTTTATGAAAAAAATAAAAAAATAAAATAAAAAAGATCATTCCCCTGGTACACACACTCTGTCAATTCTCTTATATACTCTTTCATTCTAGACTTCCAGAGTGTTTGATTATCACATCATTCTAAATGTATAGACTATAAAGTTCACAAACATAAAGAGGGATCCTAGTGGGCCAGGCCAATCTTTCCTTATCTCTAAACTAAAACTGGGGAAATGTGTAGAGTGTTCTAGGCTTCAGGCATGATTTTGGTTCAGAATTCCTTGAGAAAAAAAATGCCTGGTTAGGCTTTGTGTATGTATGTAGTGTGTGCCTTCCTTGGTTTACAGCTATGTTGTTATTATGCTGTTTGTTACTTGTGTATGTTATGTTGCAGCTATTTAAAATAGTTTTGTCAATTTGTTCTGGCCAGAAACAAATTGGTCTTTGAAACATATCTTGGTCTTTGTGTGTTGTATGTAGATCATGTGGCTTAGCAGAGTTCAGTGATGCAAATGCATGTCAAGTTGATCAACAGATTGTTTTATTCTCCAGTGTAATAACAGTACTGAAATGAAGGCTAAAAGGGCATTAATGGGAGCTTTAAAAAAAAGAAGAAAAAAAGAAGTAACTAAATAGTTACTTATCACAGTAACGCATTACTTTTTGGTGTAAGTAACTGACTTAGTAACTGAGTTACTTTTGAAATAAAGTAACTAGTAACTGTAACTTGTTACTGGTTTTCAGTAACTAACCCAACACTGCTTAACGCCCATAAAAAGATTACAACCCTCCCAAATATATTACACTGTATACATCCATTCATACATTATATTACTTTCATTTATTTTCACGTAAAAAACACAAATTTTTAAGGTGTTGCGACTTTTATTTTATTTTGTAGTAGTAGCGAATTCCTCCCGGTCAACTTCCTTTGTTTTCACTTTATTTAAGTGCGCATGCAAGTGACGTCGAGGCCACATTGATGCCAGTGCGCGTTTACACAGGAGTCTGATAAAAAATCACATTTTACTTGCAGTGTAAAGTCAGCTGGAAAAAATCTGATTAAAAAAAATCATATTTGGGCCACTTTGTCCTGCAGTGTAAAGGTAGTCAACGTGACCCCGGGGAACATGCTTCATCAGTATCATGCTTCGAAAAGCTGTGCTCTACAAAACATGCTCATTGTAGCCCTTAATCCTGACTTCCTCGTTTTCAAGAAGAAAACAAAGAAAATATAAATCATCACAAATTGTTGCATCCATTTTTGTTTTGCAGGTTAACATAATGTTCTTCTGAGTTAATGTCGCTGATCAATTTGAATGTATTATTGTTTTTTTAGTTTAATTGAATTTTTCAAATGGCTTTGAGGTCAGTCAAAAATCAATCAATCAATCAATCAATCAATCAATGTTTATTTATATAGCCCTAAATCACAAGTGTCTCAAAGGGCTGCACAAACCACAACGACATCCTCGGTACAGAGCCCACATAAGGACAAGGAAAAACTCACCCCAGTGGAACGTCGATGTGAATGACTATGAGAAACCTTGGAGAGGACCGCATATGTGGATGACCCCCCCCCTCTAGGGGAAACCGAATGCAATGGATGTCGAGTGGGTCTGACATAATATAATATAATAATATAAAAAAAATAATTTTTAATTCATTTTGATGCTTTTTTTTTAGAAGTAATCTTTGAAGTGGGATATCAATGAAGGCCTAGGTGGGAAACGCACGGCCCGCCACTGATTATATATATATATATATATATATATATATATATATATATATATATATATATATATATATATATATACTGTGTATATATATGTATATATATATATATATATATATATATATATATATATATATATATATATATATATATATATATATATATATCAGTGACGTGCGGTGAGGTTGATGGCTGGTGAGGCACTGACTTCATCACATTCAGATTTACAAACATATGAACCCTAAAGAGTATCTTATTCACCATTTGATTGGCAGCAGTTAACGGGTTATGTTTAAAAGCTCATACCAGCGTATATATATATATATATATATATATATATATATATATATATATATATATATATATATATATATATATATATATATATATCAGTGACGTGCGGTGAGGTTGATGGCTGGTGAGGCACTGACTTCATCACATTCAGATTTACAAACATATGAACCCTAAAGAGTATCTTATTCACCATTTGATTGGCAGCAGTTAACGGGTTATGTTTAAAAGCTCATACCAGCGTATATATATATATATATATATATATATATATATATATATATATATATATATATATATATATCAGTGACGTGCGGTGAGGTTGATGGCTGGTGAGGCACTGACTTCATCACATTCAGATTTACAAACATATGAACCCTAAAGAGTATCTTATTCACCATTTGATTGGCAGCAGTTAACGGGTTATGTTTAAAAGCTCATACCAGCATTCTTCCCGGCTTGGCACTCAGCATCAAGGGTTGGAATTGGGGGTTAAATCACCAAAAATGATTCCCGGGCGCGGCGCCGCTGCTGCCCACTGCTCCCCTCACCTCCCAGGGGGTGATCAAGGGGATGGGTCAAATGCAGAGGACAAATTTCACCACACCTAGTGTGTGTGTGACAATCATTGGTACTTTAACTTAACTTTACACATACAAACTGTAGCACACAAAAAAGCACATTTAATAAAAAAACGTTATTATGGTCTTACCTTTACTTATAAATGAAGTGCATGCTCCTTCTGAACAAAAGCATCGATAAGTTGTTTATAGAAGTATTCCTTATCTTTCTTCAGTTTTAAAAGTCTCTCTGTCTTGATGGAGATCTTCCTTTGCTTCGATTGAAAGTCCAGTTTACAAAACTGTTTTAGATATGTAATCCTCCATGTTAAAAGTCCAGGCGAGAGGAAAAAATAAACAATCGCTAACTGTTGCTGCTTGTTGTCACTTATTCTGCAGCCGAGTAGTCGCAAAAATGATCCCTGGGATCACTAACGCCCTCTACCACCATGAGGCGGGACTACTGCGAGCCTCAGCCAGTGCGTCTTCGCAGGCGTTTTATGATCGCTCAGCAGAAGAAATACGTTACACACATACAGTTGTTGAGAAAATACACTGTACATTATATACCTCAGCTAACTAAACTATGGAAATGTATAATATAATTCATATAGCAATACGGTCTCACTGCACAGCCGGCCAGCAGTTAACCGAGTCATTGCGCAATCCATGGTGAGTATGGCGTCACATTAGTGCCAAAAATCCGAGCGCATAAAAACTGTTATCGCGCGCTGATTCTCCACTTCGTGCACGCGCGCGACACCCTTTTGCGCGCGCGTGGTGCCTTTTTGCGCGCGCGCGGTGCCTTTCTGCGCGCGCGCCGTCTCGGTCTGTGCGCTGTCATGTTTCGTTTTGGCACTTTGGGGGCGGGTATGCTTAGACGGCCCCTTCTTTCTGATTGGTCAGGCGAAAAATGCTCAGAGCCAATCAGAAGTATAGCAGGGCGGGTCATCGTCAATATGTATCAAGATTTACGGAGGAAGAGGTGGATAAAAAAATGTCGCGCGCTGATGAAGGTTATTTCATACCACATAAACACAATACAGGGTAATACAAAATGTGACCCAAATAAATAATAAGACAACAAACACCATAATCACATCTTTCAGCCAGAACTGGTCCACCAGCAATAACATCCAACCATAACATTATTTTATATTTTCACTTCTTCTTGAACATTTGTTTTCTAATTTATGGAATTTCTTTTGATTCAGCCGTAAAATTAATGAAATAATCTTTGAATTTTGTTTTAAAAATGTCAAAAATAGCCTTTTAATAATGTATTCTGAAACAGTTTAAAATAATCAGAGAACTGACTAACACTGACCCTACACAACTATGTTGCACAATTGCCTTTTTTTTTTTAAAGCGAAAGAGGTAATTTCAACAGCTACAGCATCATATGTCATATCTACATGTAATAAGATTTGTAACAAGGCAAACCGTTTGTAAATTGGTCGAAAATCGAGCAAGTTATGGTAATTTAATTAGTACATGTACCATTGACATCAATGTAATGATTGAGGCTAGCTGTCCGAGGTAAGATGGCTACAACGTTGCTACGCTGGAGAATCATTGGTCATATGAAAAATGCTCAGAGCCAATCAGAAAGGAGGGGCCGTCTAAGCATACCCGCCCCCAAAGTGCCAAAAAGAAACATGACAGCGCGAGGAGAGATGCCAGGAGTACACAGAGAGCGCAGAAAGGCACCACGCGCAGAAAGGCACCACGCGCGCACAAAAGGGTGTCGCACGTGCGCACAAAGTGGAGAATCAGCGCGCGATAACAGTTTTTATGCGCTCGGATTTTTGGCACTAATGTGACGCCATAGGTGAGGCTCAACTGGCTGCTGATCACCGCAAGTCTCTTCTCAGTATTTGAACGGCAAATGTGAAAATTCAGCGATTTTGAATAAAAATAATCTAAAACTGGTGAAGTTAAATGGAAAATAACTTTATAGTATAATCACTGGATACATATAAGAATTAAATTTTTTTTTTTTTCTTTTTACATTTGTTTTCTTTCCATGATGGCACGTGAGGCCCTGCCTCACCTGACTACACATCACTGGTTATATATAAGATGGTTGTGTGACCTTTCTCACACAAACAACAGCCTTACCTGTCTGGGGGCAATAAATATGTTAAAGAGCTATATTGTTCAAATGATCAGTTTAAAGTGCGACCAAGCGAGCAGCGCTAACTGACAGGCTCCAAGAAAGTCAACATGGACAAAGAGCTTCTGGCGTGCGAGGATATTAATTACAAAATCCTCCACCATCTGGTACCTTCTGTGGTCTCGGTCCACTCCCCCAATTTCCTCTTTAACTTGATGTTTGCGGTGCTGGCGGAGGTGTCACTACACAAAAAGGTGTCACTACACCAAGACAAAGCAGGATGTTGAGCTGCCATCTAAAAATAAAATATGTTTAGTGGCATAATTAAACTACAGTGACTTTGTGTGTATTTTGTTTACCTGAAAGGGAGGTTGGGAAGAGCCACTTTCTGATGAAGTCTATTAAAAATAATGGATGTTCTTAGCCTAAGAATAGGTCTAAATGTGGAGCATGACCATGTTAGCATCATGCTAATGCTAACAAGGTCAAGCTCCCCATTTAGACCTATTATTAGGCATTCGTAGCTTGAAAAAAATCAAATGTTAAAAAAAAAGAAAAAAAAGAATACACATTAGGCTCTCTGAAAATGAAACACAAATACTCTGACTTAATGAAGGTTAGTTTTAAACTAAAAATATGTTACTTCCTGTTTCAAGTCCATTTCAAGCTAATTATTGGTCTTTTACATTAGACCCGCCTTCTTTCTCCTGCCTGGCCAATCAGCTTGCAGCCTGTTGAGCCATCTACTTTTAATGATTGTGATTAGGTATTGGGCAGCACGGTGAAAGAGGGGTTATTGCGTTTGCCTCACAATACGAAGGTCCTGGGTTCGATCCTGCGCATGGTGTGGAGATTGCATGTCCTCCCCGTGACTGCATGAGTTCCATCCGGGTACTCCGGCTTCCTCCCACCTCCAATGTTATAATGCAACAAATATAATACTGTCATACATTTCAGACTTGTATTAATTAAATAATCATCCATACCTGCTTGACTTATCATTTCAGAGCAAGTTATCCATTAAATTGTACACTGTCAAAATGACAATAGATTTTTTGGTTAAAAAAAAATAATAATAAAACAACTGGCAGCTCAGTAGCCAGAATTGTACTGAAAAAAAATTAAAAAATTTAAAATTAAAATAAAATTTCAATATGGCTGTAAAAAAAACACCATCAATTTAACGGTAAAATTGTGCCGACTGAGCTGCCAATTTTTCTTAGTCCATGGAAAAAAAATTGAGAATCAAATTAGGCAATTGTGTAATAATATAATGAGATGAATCCCTATACATTATATTCCTAAATTATTCACATTTACCATATCTTTTGGACTATATAATCCTTTCATTTTCTCAAATATCGACAGTGCGCCTTATAACCCGGTGCGCCTAATGTACGGAATAATTCTGATTGTGCTTACTGGCCTCAAAACAATTTTATTTGGCACCTGGGGATAGGTTGATTGGCAACACTAAATTGGCCCTAGTAGAGTGTAAATGTTGTCTATCTGTGTTGGCCCTGTGATGAGGTGGCGACTTGTCCAGGGTGTACCCCGCCTTCCGCCCGAATGCAGCTGAGATAGGCCGCGACTCCGAACGGGACAAGCGGTAGTAAATGGATGGATGATGGATTAGGTATCGTCTGGTTGGTTCGTATTAAATCTTTTTTTTTTTTGCCTCTCTCATGTTTCTAAATACCAACAAACGTAAACAGTCAATAAAAATCCTGCATGTTATTTGCAGCAGTAGCATTTTAAAAAAATCATCTAAACGTATGAATGAAAATAATTATTGTTTAAGGCATTTTGTTTATTTAATAAAAAGTTTATTAATATTGATACATTTATTATTAGTGAACATGGTATACTTGTATTACTATCAATATCGATAAAAAAAAAACTGAAAAATAAAAGTATACTTCTTTCTAAAACAGATTAAGCACATTGAATTAAATATTTAGTAAAATAAGAAGCAATATGAAATTTAAGTTGCAGAATAACATTTTTATTATACATAACATTTAAGTCAGCTAATATTTGGTAAAACGAAAAAAAAAGATTAAATAATAAATAAATAAATAAAATAAGTGTGATCTTTATTTTAACAGGTTTTTATTAATTAGATTTTTGGGGAATGTATACTATTACAAAAATAACCAGATTGTAAAATTCAAAAAATGCTTTATTTTAATAAAGCAATTCCTTTGTTCATGTTTAAAAAGCTTATCATCCGCCGCCATTCATGTAGATAAAACTGTTATTCCTCTTCCCACAGGCAATGGGATGCCGTTTTGTTATTTATTCATGATTGTTTATTTTTTTCTATGAATTTTTACACAAATCCACTCACAAGCCTCGCCTTTGGTGTGTGAGTGCATGTGTGTGTGAGAGAGAGAGAGAGCGAGAGAGCGAGAGAGAGAGAGAGAGAAAGAAAGAAAGAGAGAGAGAGAGAGAGAGAGAGAGAGAGAGAGTGCGTGCGCGTGTGCTACCACACACATACAGTAACATTTCTCATGCCTTGAATGTAATAATGAATGTGAAGTTGGCATTTAGCAAAGCCAGTGTTGCATATTCATGAATTATTAATCATAGATGAATATGCAAATGATAGTTAGCACATGCATACATTTCTGCTGCAGTTCCTTCACCGGGTGTTCAAATCCTGCCCACGTTCAGTAAGCGACCCTGACCGAGGGTCTGATGCTGCCTCAGCGTTCTGCTCTCCTGCAAACGTTGCCCCTTGCTGCAGGTGAGCTAAGGTCAAAGGTCAAGATCGCAACAAAACTCAAAAAATCAACACACAACAAACCATTTTGACTCGTAACTCATATTGACTCCTGATTAGATATGCACTACGTTTATATTAAATGGTGAATCTACATGGCTGCAGTAATAAATTATTTTAGGCCTTACTTTGTTCAATTAATCGAGTAATCGAATAGAACACACTTTATAGCCTAAATACGTATTTTAGGGAAAATAGTTTAAATATTTTTTCTGCTTGTCTAACCCTTCATTCTTTTTTCTAATAAATGCACATCATCAACATTCAAATTTAACTTTTGAACATTAATAAATACATAAATATCTTTCCGCTATTCATCGCCACACCAATCTCAGCACCCACGCGCCACCGCTCTCATGTACACTCTATAGCAGCGGTTGTGCGGAAACTATGTCTGCATATCTAAAGTTCCGAGCACTCCGTGCAATCTGGATTTCATCAGTTTGTATTAGTAATCAAAACATTAATATAGGTAACAGAATATTAAGCTTTTTTTTAATCGATTAATCGTTGCAGCAAAAACACATTCTTTGATTGTTTTGAAAAAATAATCATAGCATAAAATAAAAAAATGTAATATTGGTTTTACTTGAATTTTTTTTTTTTAATACAAAATATAATAAATGAATATTATGGCCCAAAAAACTAAATGCAACAATAAAAAAAAACTGATGACAATCGGTTGTGTTTTGTATTGTTTTTTGTGTGAGTAGATTTTCTTTTCTAACTTCCCGTAAATGCTTTACCTGTATTTGATTTATTTATTTTTTTAATGTTAAAAGATGGAGTTTTGCTGGAATGCAGTGTATTGTCGGAAAAAAAGAGCAACAAATCTATATATACTTACTCATCTATAACAACACAGATGTGTGATTTTTAATATTTATATTAAAAATATTAAAAAAAAATTTAAATAATGAAATATCAAAATATATAAGTATATATATATATATATATATATAATAAGTATACTTTGACTTTTTAATATGCGGCCCTTGGTGGGAAAAGTTTACACAACCCTGATCCAAAATATTAGAAGCTCTCGAAAAAAAAAATATATATAGACAAAGTTAAGTTAGTTAGTAAATAAAAAATAATACTAACTTATGAATTAATTCATATGAAAAATGACAACAACAACAACAAACACTGTTAAATGTGTAACTGAACATTAATATTTACATACAGGCAGAATTATTTACACATTAGCTTATGCAGTTAACAATCGCATTGTTAGTATTATTATCATTCTTTTATTCTATCGGGGGGAAAACAACAACAGTAAAAATGTAAGAAAAACGTGAAAAAAAATTGGAATGTATTGAAAAACAAGCTGAAATGTTGTAACTAATAATTATTAGTAATATAATTAATCACCGACTATGTAACACAGAGATGACATAAAGTCATGTCTTTAAATATATATATACATCTGTTTTTAGCATTTTTTTCCCCATAATAAACAAATATCAAAATGGACCTCCGCATACTTTGACTTTTCAGTACGCGGCCATTGGTGGTAAAGTTTGGACACCCCTGATATAGAATGGCATTATTGGCATTATTCAGGCTTCTCTCTCTGTCCATTGAAGTCGTGCCATCAGGGGAGCCTATAAATATTAATAACAACGCAGCTTTTGTTTTAGCAACCTGTGTGAAGATCTGAGCACGGAACAATAGAAAGAGCTGGAAGTGTTTTGTTTTTTTGTTTGTTTTTTGCTCTATCCCAGACATGCTGCCTTGGAACCTCCAGAGTGTCCTTGGGGGGAGGGGACCTGGAGGGGAGCCCAGGTTGAGCACACAGCCTCGGGGCCACAGCGATGCAGTCAAGGGGAGACGCTAACCTGCTCCAAACTGGCCTGTTTTATGTGATTATATTCTGGTACTACACTAAATGATCCTTTTCTTTTATTTTTAAAGCAACAAAGGGACAAGCGGTAGAAAATGGATGGATGGATGGAATAAGAAACACAAGTCCTGGTGTCCTGGCTGGTCCAATGATGAAGTAGATGGTTGTCTGGGGTTGCCATGGTAACTAACTTTTAACCACCTAAGAGGTTGTTTTGAAAAAAAATAAAAAATAAAAAAAAAAACGTTATTATTGTTACATAGTGTTACTTTCAACCGTTGTCAAATAATGCATTTTCTATCAATTCTAAGGCCAGAAATATATTGTTGTAATGTGGCTACACTTCCATAAATTTAGTACAATTGCTGTATATACTTAATATTCTTAAAGCAACAGTAAGAAATTAGCGTCTTCATGTTATTAAATAAACAAGTCTCAATAGAACTCAACAAAAAAAATTAGCCTTGATGCTAGTGCAACGCACAACAAAGGGTGTCCTGGCTGGTCCACCGGTAATGTAGTCCAGGGTTGCCATGGTAACTAAATGCTCACCTCATCAAAACCCGGCAAATGTTTTTGAGTGGTTATTTTCACTGAATTATTTTACTCTTACATATTGTTACCTTTCCCAATAAAGCATTGTCTATCCATAATAAGGTAGATTAATAAATTAGGTGTGAATGATTGATGGGTTCTACATGTAAAGCGACTTTGGGTACTTAGAAAAGCGCTATATAAATCCCAGTTTTTTGTTTTTTTTAGTAAATCATGACACAACGTGAAAACAATTACATTCCAAATATAGCTAAAGCAACAGTAAGAAATTAATGTCATTATGTTATTAAATAAACAGGTCTGAATACACAACACAAGACAAGGAGTGTCCTGGCTGGTCCATCAGTAATGTAGTCCACTTAAGATAGTGCTTCTGGGTTGCCATGGTAACTAACTGCTCGCCTCATCACAACCTAGTAAATGTTTTTGAGTGGTTATATTCACCAAATTAAAAGCTTTAATTCTGTTACATATTGTGACTTTAAGCCCTTGCCCAATAATGCACTGTCTATCAATTCTAAGGAAAATGATTGCTCTACTATTTCAACAAGGGGGTTGTGATCACATTCAGACTAAAGACACAACGTGGATTCTTTCATACTATTATTTACTAACCACACTTAAAGCTACAGTAAGAAATTATCGTCATCATATTATTAAATAAGCACCTATGACTAGAACTTGGCTCAGTTAGCCTTGATGCTAATGCAACACAAGGCAAAAGGTGTCCTGGCTGGTCCACTGGTAACGTAGTTGCCATAGTAACTAACTGTTCACTTTGTCACAACCCAGCAAATGTTTTTGAGTGGCTATTTTGTTTTAAAAAAAAAAAAAGTAGTAATACTTTTACAAGTTGTTACTTTAAACCAGGGGTTGGCAACCCAAAATAAGCCATATAGGACCAAAAATTTAATTAAAAAATCCTTCTGGAGCTGCAAAAACTTAAAAGCCTTACATACAGTTAGTGTTATAATGCAGGCAACACATGGTGTAAGTGTCTATATTAGCTATTAACTATTACAATGACTATATTTCACAATCTGTGTTGATATATATGTTGAAATGTAATATTTATTCTACACATTTTTACAACATTGGAAAACATTAGTAAAACTGAGGCTTCTCAGAGGGTGAGATAACTCCTGGAATTTACTGGCTTAGAATGGCCAAAGGTATAGATGTGTGTGGCCAAGTTAAGGCTGTCTTCTTCTAATGGATTTATTACAATCTTTGCAAGCTGGGTAACGTTTGCTGTGGTTTGGAACAACATGGCACACAAACAACGATCAGAAATGCAACCAGTATTACATACAGATAACATGTCATGTGACATGCAAATATAAATGAAATACACAGAGGACATAAGTAAAGGATAGGGATGTCCGATAATATCGGGCTGCCGATATTATCGGCCGATAAATGCTTTAAAATGTAATATCGGAAATTATCGGTATCGGTTTCAAAGAGTAAAATGTATGACATTTCAAAACGCCGCTGTGTACACGGACATAGGGGGAAGTACAGAGCACCAATAAACCTTAAAGGCACTGCCTCTGCGTGCCGACCCAGTCACATAATATCTACAGCTTTTCACACACACAAGTGAATGCAAGGCATACTTGGTCAACAGCCATACAGGTCACCCTGAGGGTGGCCGTATAAACAACTTTAACACTGCTACAAATATGCGCCACACTGTGAACCCACACCAAACAAGAATGACAAACACATTTCGGGAGAACATCCGCACCGTAACACAACATAAACACAACAGAACAAATACCCAGAATCCCTTGCAGCACTAACTCTTCCGGGACGCTACAATGTACACCCCCCCCACACCAATAATGTACTTTGTGACTTCAGTAATAAATATGGCAGTGCTATGTTGGCATTTTTTTTCCATAACTTGAGTTGATTTATTTTGGAAAACCTTGTTACATTGTTTAATGCATCCAGCGGGGTATCACAACAAAATTAGGCATAATAATGTGTTAATTCCACGACTGTATATATCGGTTTCGGTAATTAAGAGTTGGACAATATCGGATATCGGCAAAAAAGCCATTATCGGACATCTCTAGTAAAGGAAATTAAATATATACCTACAAATGAGGCATACTGATGCAATATGTGCATACAGCTAGCCTAAGTAGCATGTTAGCATCGATTAGCTTGCAGTCATGCAGTGACCAAATATGCCTGATTATCACTCCAACAAAGCTCTCCTTTGTGCATTCACGCACAGCATAAAACGTTTGTTGGACAAAAAGAGACAAAAAAGGAGTGGCATAAAACACGTCTTTCTGTGGCAGCTACATGTAAACCACCTACGGTGCGTTCAAGGACCGCCAAAATTAGTAGGACAAAACGGCGCTCGCCAAATCCTCTCATCAGTGAAGCATGTTTAATATAAACAGTGGGATTTCTGACAATTAGGAAGGTCTGTGTCATGTTTGCTCTCTTACAGAAACAATATTATAACAAAAATTATATTTATTCCACCATCTTTTCCATTTTCATACATTTTTGAAAAAGCTCCAAGGAGCCACTAGGGCTCGAGAGCCGCGAGTTGCCGACCCCCGCTTTAAACCCTTGCCCAATAATGCATCTTCTATCAATTCTAAATGATTGTTGTATTATTTCAACAAATTGTTTTTTTATGGTATTCAAACTAAATGTACAGTATATTGGCTCCCACATATCCAATATAATCATATACTTTATATACTTAAAGTAACAGTAAGAAATGAGTGTTTTTAAGTAAACATTGCCCAATCATTTTACCGACGCTAATGCTAACACAACACAAAAAGTGTCCTGGCTGGTCCACTGGCGTCAGCGTTGTCAAGGTAACTGAAGCCAAGTCAAGGTATACCAGGCAAGAAAGTACTATTCAATTGGTTATTCACGTGTAGGTGACATATTATTGCTTTAAATCCTTCACTTGGAATGCATCTATAAAAAGTACTTTCTAAGACAATGTTTGTCAACTATTTACTCATCTTGTATTATTATATTTATTGAAATCTATTTTTTTTTTAAACCATTTTCTTATTGTTATCGCAATCTCTCATTTGATTGGCTGAGATCAATCACATGGTTCTTTTTCATTTATTTTAGCTATTTTAAGTCGTTTTTTTCTATCCTATGCAGTGAAAATATGTTTTTGCACTAAAAAACGAGGCAATAAGGTTTATTTTGTGCAGCATTAATCCTTACAACAATCTCCTCTGTAAACAAAACTTAAATCATCTCTTGTCTGCATGCACGCAAGGAAATATTATTATTTGCTGACCTTTCGAGTCAATTAAAAGGAAGGAAGAAGCGAGTCATTTTAGCCTCTTGGAATAACATGTGTTTGCTTGTCATCTGACCTCCATTTTCTCTTCCTGACCCCCTGAAACAGGTCTGCAGCCCTCGATTCTTTTTTTTAATGCTCGGTCTAACATGGCCGTGCACCCAACCCCCGCTGGTGCAGATGTTGATGGAGGAGGCGCTCGGTTGGGCTTGCAACAGGAACAAAAAAAAATGTTTTAAAAAATGAGTCCAGGACGACGGTTTGATTTGTGTTGCGTGATGAGACGTCGATCAAGAAACAAAGGCTGGGAATAAATGGATGACTGTGAGGGATTCAGGTTTAAAAGGTTGGTTTGTGGAAAAATCCAAAACCTGTTTCACAAATTGTCTTTTAAGAAGGTTAGCCTGAAGGAAGCCCATATTTTTCACTTTGTACTGTCGAGAAATGAGATATGACCGCATTCTAATCTTATACATACAGTGCATCTGAAAAGTATGGTTTTGAACACTTCTTAGTTTTTTGTTTTTAATAAATTTGTACAAATTTCTAACAAAAGGTTTTCACATTGTCGTTATGGGATATTGTGTGTAGAATTTTGAGGACAAAAATTAATAGAATAGAATAGAATAGAAAGTACTTTATTGATCCCTGGGGGAAATTCAGCACCACAGTTCGCTCACATTAGACAAGAATAATAATAAATAATATATTATATATATAATATATAAATAATATAAATATATTCTACATATACTACATATACTCTACATTTAAGTGCAGTTAAGGAACGTATGCATTATACAGTCTGATGGCTGTCGGTATGAAGGACCTCCTGTGTCGTTCCGTGTTGCATTTTGGGTAGGGATGTCCGATAATGGCTTTTTGCCGATATCCGATATAATAGTAATATTATCGACATTGCATGATATGCAGAAACTAACAAAAACATGTTCATAAAAAACAGGGCACGTGTCTCAAAGGGTCTACATTACAACAAGAGATCAACAGGGAGAGCACAATGACTGCATTTTCTTGGATCCATGAGCGAACATGATGATGCTGCAATAGCAACGACAGTGCATGAAATGCAGAAAAATTACAGAGGCATTTTCAAATATAAGGGTGTCTCAAATTGTCTACGTTACAACAACAGATCAACAAGGACGGATGTTTTACTGCATTTTTTTGGAACCATGATCGGACACGATGATGCTATAATAGCAACGACATTGCATGATATGCAGAAACTAACAAAAGCATTTTCATAAACACCGGCACAAGTCTCAAAGTGTCTACGTTACAACAAGGGATCAACAGGGATGACTATGACTCCATTTTCTTGTATTCATTACGTTTTCCTGAAATAGTCATGACAGTGCATGGTATATGAAACTAATGTCGTCATTTACTGCCTTTATTATTGGCATGAAACTTAGTGATTCCGAGAACACACTTTGTAATACGATTTTCTCATGTTATACGCTCACTCTTGAACTATCAACAAAAAATAGTCAAGACTGTGCATGGAAAGCGGCTTTTCCTCCAAACTGAACAGACATGTATTTACTCAACTGCAGAGAGAATCAGGCATCTACTGACACGGTCACGGGCAATATATTCTGTTTTTTTAACTGTTTCGACTGTAAAGACGTTCTTTAGATCAATTTTTAATCACACGAATAAGATCCAAAGTACAGAACAGTGTGAGCCGTTTCCTTTGAGGTCGCTCAGGCGTTGGCGTCGCTCAGGGTGACCTTTCTGCTCCGTGATTTTGCCGACAGATACGCAAAGTGTGCACACTTCCAACAGCCATCCATCACAGAGAGATTGCAGAGAAAACGGGGTGAAACGTAAACGTCTACACGAGGTTCTTTACTGTTTTCACACAGCCTCCAACGCTGCATGTAAACACATTTAAACAAGCAGTAGTAAAACACTTCATTGCTCCGTCATCTTTAACGCCACATCACCTGTCTGCACCTGAGCTGCAGGAAAACCATGGCCTTGAGCCGCACTACCTTTACTTTATTATTTGGGCTTTTCTTTATTAGAAAGCTCTTCTTTCATTCTGGAGGCTGAAATGTTCTAATAAAATGGACGGGCACGAAGGGACTGACTTACATTATTTTTTAAGATGCGGCTCAAAAGTTTTCTTTCCATATTTTTTTTTCTAAATAATGTTTCTATCATTTCAACAGACAAAAATAGTCCCGACACTGCATGATGTGCTGCTAAACAAGACCTTTTCTTGGGGAAAAAAATGCCTTGTGTTCGGACGGAATGCAGTCAGAACTCAAATTCAGCCTAAAATTGTCAGTAGGTGTTTTTTTTTTAAATGGGGATTAATTTTGACCCCCAAAAAATCTCATGACCAAAATCTGGGTTAAATTTGACCAAACCACGCATAAAACTCTGTAGATGTGGATAGGACCTGGTAATGCTGTGGTTATTTTGGTTTATGAGACAATGACTTTACTTTGCATGATATGCTGCTTTGCCTCCTGACATGACATCTCCAAATCTCATGACCAAAATCTGGGTTAAATTTGACCAAACCACGCATAAAACTCTGTAGATGTGGATAGAACCTGGTAATGCTGTGGATATTTTGGTTTATGAGACAATGACTTTGCATGATATGCTGCTTTGCCTCCTCACATGACATCTCCAAATCTCATGAACAAAAGTCTGGGTTAAATTTGACCAAAACTCGTATAAAACTCTGTAGATGTGGACATGACTTGGTAATGTTGTGGACATTTAGGTTTATGAGACAATGACTGAGCATGATATGCTGCTTTGCCTCCTAACAGTACATCTCCAAATCTCATGACCAAAATCTGGGTTAAATTTGACCAAACTACGCATAAAACTCTGTAGATGTGGATAGAACCTGGTAATGCTGTGGATGTTTTGGTTTATGAGACAATGACTGTGCATGATATGCTGCTTTGCCTCCTCACATGACATCTCCAAATCTCATGAACAAAAATCTGGGTTGAATTTGACCGAAACTCGTACAAAACTCTGTAGATGTGGACAGGACTTGGTAATGTTGTGGAAATTTAGGTTTATGAGACAATGACTGAGCATGATATGCTGCTTTGCCTCCTAACAGTACATCTCCAAATCTCATGAACAAAATATGGGTTAAATTTGACCAAACCACGCCTAAAACATTGTAGATGTGGATAGGACCTGGTAATACTATTTTGGTTTATGAGACAATGACTGTGCATGATATGCTGCTTTGCCTCCTCACATGACATCTCCAAATCTCATGAACAAAAATCTGGGTTAAATTTGACCAAAACTCGTATAAAACTCTGTAGATGTGGACATGACTTGGTAATGTTGTGGACATTTAGGTTTATGAGACAATGACTGAGCATGATATGCTGCTTTGCCTCCTAACAGTACATCTCCAAATCTCATGACCAAAATCTGGGTTAAATTTGACCAAACTACGCATAAAACTCTGTAGATGTGGACAGGACTTGGTAATGCTGTGGATGTTTTGGTTTATGAGACAATGACTGTGCATGATATGCTGCTTTGCCTCCTCACATGACATCTCCAAATCTCATGAACAAAAATCTGGGTTGAATTTGACCGAAACTCGTACAAAACTCTGTAGATGTGGACAGGACTTGGTAATGTTGTGGAAATTTAGGTTTATGAGACAATGACTGAGCATGATATGCTGCTTTGCCTCCTAACAGTACATCTCCAAATCTCATGAACAAAATATGGGTTAAATTTGACCAAACCACGCCTAAAACATTGTAGATGTGGATAGGACCTGGTAATGCTATTTTGGTTTATGAGACAATGACTGTGCATGATATGCTGCTTTGCCTCCTCACATGACATCTCCAAATCTCATGAACAAAAATCTGGGTTAAATTTGACCAAAACTCGTATAAAACTCTGTAGATGTGGACATGACTTGGTAATGTTGTGGACATTTAGGTTTATGAGACAATGACTGAGCATGATATGCTGCTTTGCCTCCTAACAGTACATCTCCAAATCTCATGACCAAAATCTGGGTTAAATTTGACCAAACTACGCATAAAACTCTGTAGATGTGGACAGGACTTGGTAATGCTGTGGATGTTTTGGTTTATGAGACAATGACTGTGCATGATATGCTGCTTTGCCTCCTCACATGACATCTCCAAATCTCATGAACAAAAATCTGGGTTGAATTTGACCAAAACTCGTACACAACTCTGTAGATGTGGACATGACTTGGTAATGTTGTGGACATTTAGGTTTATGAGACAATGACTGAGCATGATATGCTGCTTTGCCTCCTAACAGTACATCTCCAAATCTCATGAACAAAATATGGGTTAAATTTGACCAAACCACACCTAAAACATTGTAGATGTGGATAGGACCTGGTAATGCTGTGGATATTTTGGTTTATGAGACAATGACTGTGCATGGTAAGCTGCTTTGCCTCCTCACAGGACATCTACAAATCTCATGACCAAAATCTGGGTTAAATGTTACCAAAACTGTGGATAGTTTGGTTTATGAGACAATGACTGTAATAATAATAATGGATTAGATTTTATATCGCGCTTTTCTATTATTAGATACTCAAAGCGCTCACAGAGAAGTGGGAACCCATCATTCATTCACACCTTGTGGTGGTAAGCTACATTTGTAGCCACAGCTGCCCTGGGGTAGACTGACAGAAGCGAGGCTGCCAGTTTGC
>NC_084564.2:15385000-15465000 GCF_033978685.3 Nerophis lumbriciformis | reverse complement strand
TTACACTTTATCATTACTTTCTCCACGGCATCATCCTGACAAAATTGTGACTGACACCCGAAAAGAAAAAAAAACGTCAGAACTCTGAAGACGCACAACAATAATTATTTAGGTAACAACATCCATAATAGTCATGCAAGTGTTAAAAGATTTTCACCAATCAAATTTGATCCTGAGCGGTGCTTAAAAAGGTGCACATCTAACTGTCCAATCAAACATGTTTCTTGCGTAGACAAAGCAGGAACAGCAACGTGAAACAAATTATATTAACTTTTTATTGTTCAAAACGGCCCAATTGTCATCCTCTCGCAAAAGTCAGCCCTACTTCCTGTTCCCGTCTACGGTGCTAAGCCTACTGGTTAATGCAGTATATAAACATTTAACAACATTGGCGTCCTTCCTTACTCGTTGACATATATTTATATATTTATTTAACCTTTATTTATCCAGGGTAAGGCAATTAACAACAAACAGTATTCTCAAGAAGGCAGAATTTACATGTTAGAGATGTGTGATGACAATCTCACATCGTCTCTCAGGCATGTGATTTGACCACAATGAAAAAGACTGAAAAAATTTCCGGGGGTCTGGGGGACGAAGGCCAGGTCCCATCGAAACTTATTTTTGACATGTTTATCAATTTCTTTTACTCGTAAAGCGTCCTTTCTCTCGAGAACCGACATCGTTTGCATATGGAAAATGGCGGTAATAACCATTATGAATGATGACGTTATTAACGTCATCATTCATAACAGATGTCCTGATTGGTCACAAGGAACATATCGACCAATCAACTATGGCGTAATATAAACTACGTCTCGAATCTTGATTTAGGGTCGGGAAAAAAAACGGAAAAACGTGAGATAATTATTATTTTTTTCCCGAGATTAAAAAAAGACGGAATTCCGACTTTAGACGGAAAAATCACATGCCTGGTCTCTCATTTACCAACAACATTTTGCGCTACAGATTGGATTTAACAGTTCACAATGCTCTTAACATGCAGGGGTAAATGTGCTGGAACATAAATGTACGATAATGGCTTTTTGCCGATATCCGATATTCCGATATTGTCCAACTCTTTAATTACCGATACCGATATCAACCGATATATACATTCGTGGAATTAACACATTATTATGCCTAATTTGGTGAAGATAAGGTACTTTTAAAAAAAATTAATGAAATAAAATAAGATAAATAAATTAAAAACATTTTCTTGAATAAAAAAGAAAGTAAAACAATATAAAAACAGTTACATAGAAACTAGTAATTAATGAAAATTTGTCAAATTAACTGTTAAAGGTTAGTACTATTAGTGGACCAGCAGCACGCACAATCATGTGTGCTTACGGACTGTATCCCTTGCAGACTGTATTGATATATATTGATATATAATGTAGGAACCACAATATTAATAACAGAAGGAAACAACCCTTTTGTGTGAATGAGTGTAAATGGGGGAGGGAGGTTTTTTGGGTTGGTGCACTAATTGTAAGTGTATCTTGTGTTTTTTATGTTGATTTAATAAAAAAAAAATAATAATAAAAAAATAAATAATTAAAAACGATACCGATAATAAAAAAAAAAGATACCGATAATTTCAGATATTACATTTTAACGCATTTATCGGCCGATAATATCGGCAGGCCGATATTATCGGACATCTCTATTTAAAATAGATAAATAACACTTTTCTAGTGTAAAATAAACAAAGAGAATGTCTGCAACTTGTGAACAACAGACAAAAAGGAAGCCTTTGGTGGCGTTTCTTTCTATATTCATAATTAACTGTTACTGTTATTATATAAATCAGTGATTCTCAAACTGTGGTACGTGTACCACTAATGGTTTGCGGGCTCCATCTAGTGGTAAGCCAAGTATTTGATTAATAATTTAAGTAAAGTATTTTATTTTCCTATATTTAAACACAGTGTTACTGTTCAAACTGTGTGTAATGCTACAGTGTCCAAAATTATTAAATGTTCTTTTTAAATAAAACTTCTGCCTTGTTTTTAATGAATACTTATGCCTACTACATTACTGTATTTCATTGTTGGTGATTATGGTTGTACTTGAAGAGCAAAGTGTTTTTTGGGGTGGTAATTGGTGAAAAGGGTTCGAGAACCACTAATTCCGTGCTTTTACTGCCATCGTGTCTACTTTTAAGCGGGTAAAAATATTAACACAAAATTTTGTTCAGTATTTGTTGCAATCATGTGCTTTTTGAGGTAAAGATTACAATGAACACTTCAAAAATTGATAGCAAATTCATAAAATCACAAATCCGTTCAATGTTATTGAAAGAAAAAAGCCTTTTGCCGCAACTTTGTGAAACAGCCCCCGCGAATTAAAGCTGTAGAGGTAGTGGTAATACATGAAATAATACTCACCCTTTGATGAACACATGAAGGCAACATAGTGCTTAAAGGGTTAAGGGTCATGCGTCTCAATTGTCGAAACTTGTGGCATTAATGGCTGCCATGCAAGAGTAAAAAGAAGTGTTGTTTAGTCAGGTACTCACCTTTTGATGATGTATGAAGGAAGCGTGTTTCAAAGGCGGGCTGCGGGCAAGTCATGCTTTTTCATTGTCGCAACTGTCACGCAAGTGTAAAAATAAGTTAATTGCTCTGTATTAAATATTTACGATAAACTGCGTACTTACCCTCTGATGCTGTGTGGGCTCGTTCCCATGATGTCAACATGGATCTGGGCACGTGTTGCTTTCCTGCAAGTCTCATTTCACTTTCTTTGGTTATCGTCACAGGGTTTTTAATAAAGGTTTTTTATTATTAAAAGCAAATCTGTATTTTTTTGTAGAAAATAACGCTGCTTCCTTCTCACGCAATGCACAACTTATATGCTACTTCCCATGCATGACTGGATTCCAGAAAACGGACCAAAACCAACCCGTGGGCGGGGTTATGAGAGTTTTTTATAAAGATGAAGCTGAGGACGGAAGAGGATGAAGCGAGAAGAACCGAGTAGCCTTCTCTAAAATGGTCGCTCTATACATATGCGTTTGTCCATCTTAAAATGATGGCCCACCACATCATTTTAAGTGGCTCCCTAAAGCCTGGAAATAATATTCATCAATAAAGCAATTCATCTTTCCTGTTAAACGTATCCGTTCTTTAAATTTTGATAGAGAAATTGCATGTACTGCATACAATTGCATGTCTTTCAAACTACTATCTGGCCGTGCAAAAAAACATTACATTAACACAGGAGGGTCCAAAGTGATGCCCGCAGCTACAGTTTTAATGGCCAGTACATAACAGTAAAAATAAAATTTAAAAAAAGCAAAAATGTGATGTAAAGCAAAAAAAGCTAAGAAAAATGTATATTAATAACTCAGGGGTGTCCAAACTTCTTCCACCAAGGGTCGCATACTGAAAAGTCAAAGTATGCTGGGGTCATTTCGATTTTCTTTTTTTAAAGATAAAAAAGGACATTACAGTATTTAAAGACAAAACTTAGGGTCAGCTTTGCGTTAAAAAGGGACAGTGTAACATTATTAGTTTAAAAATCTGAGCTTTTTCTCATTTAATTGTCTTTGTTTTAATTATTACAATATCACACTTTGTCATCTGTAACGCAACGCTGACACTAAGTTGTGTCTTAAAATATATGTAATGTCTGTTTTTAGCTCTTTTTTTTTCTCAACAAAATAATACATCAAAATAGCCCCCATATACTTTTTTGTATGCGGCTATTGTTGGAAAAGGTTTGGACACTTCTGTATTATTACCATATATTCCAAACATTTTTTGTCAGAATAACAAGCTTGTCCCCCCTGACTTATGATGTTAAAAGCAAGTACGTTATCCATCAATTTGTGCGTAAAAAAAATAAATAAATCTAATAATCAAATCCAATGGGAATTGTGTAATAACATAATGAGGCGATTATACATTATCATTGTTATGCAGTATATTATTCATTGTAACAAGCGGCCATCTGAGAGCAGTCATAACTACTACGTGACCCTCAAGTTTGACACCCTTGTTTTAAAGCAGGGGTGTCCAAACTATTTTATATATATATATATATATATATATATATATATATATATATATATATATATATATATACACATACATACATACAGTACAGGGCAAAGGTTTGGACACACTTTCTCATTCAATGCGTTTTCTTTATTTTCATGACTATTTACATTGTAGATTGTCACTGAAGGCATCAAAATTATGAATGAACACGTGGAGTTATGTACTTAACAAAAAAGGGTGAAATAACTGAAAACATGTTTTATATTCTAGTTTCATCAAAATAGCCACCCTTTGCTCTGATTACTGCTTCACATACTCTTGGCATTCTCTCGATGAGCTTCAAGCACACCTGTGAAGTGAAAACCATTTCAGATGACTACCTCTTGAAGCTCATCGAGAGAATGCCAAGAGTGTGCATGTGTTCATAGTTTTGATGCCTTCAGTGACAATCTACAATGTAAATAGTCATGAAAATAAAGAAAACACATTAAATGAGAAAGTGTGTCCAAACTTTTGGCCTGTACTGTATGTATGTATGTATGTATGTATATATGTATAAATATACAGATACCTATGTATATATACATGTATATATACCGTATTTTTCGGACTATAAGTCGCAGTTTTTTTCATAGTTTGGCCGGGCTCCAGTGCGATTTATATGTTTTTTTCCTTCTTTATTATGCATTTTCGGCAGGTGCGACTTATATTCCGGTGCGACTTATACTCCGAAAAATACGGTATATATAAACACATATATATGTGTATGTATGTATAGTTACTTTGCATCCTGTACCATATATATATATATATATATATATATATATATATATATATATATATATATATGTGTGTGTGTGTGTGTGTGTGTACATATGATAATATAATGAATATGTAATTATTACAATTGAATATTAAGAGTATGTGAAAGTTAAACTCCTACCTTGTTTACTACCGTGACGACCTCCTTAAAGCTTTGTAATCAATCACAAATATCAAGCAGCTAAAATGTGCTAAATATTGATAAGTGTGGAGAGAGTTTTCTGCATTTTACCATCATGCCTTGCAATGGATTTAAATTGGTGTAATTTAGAATGTTTTATGGTGGTTGGCTGTTTGTTATAATATCCACAACGTTCAGTGAGCAGGTTGTGTTATGTGTGACATGTTGGTTTAATATTTATTTTCCTGCGCCTTGACTAGGGAAAGTTGTTTGGATTGGGTCATATAAGTAATTGCTGTGCACGTCATGTCTAGAAAGCATGCTTCATGGTCACTGGACTGAAGCATCCCCAGGATGATGACAAATAAGCACATATTAAACAGACACATGGTTAAATTTAACATGTGAACACCCTGCACACTGTTCTGAGGAGTTACATTTTGCTAAAAAGAGGGGAAATGTTCCTCTAACGACAACATCTACAAACCCTGTTTTCATATGAGTTGGTAAATTGTGTTAGATGTAAATATAAACGGAATACAATGATTTGCAAATCATTTTCAACCCATATTCAGTTGAATATGCTACAAAGACAACATATTTGATGTTCAAACTGATAAACTTTTTTTTTTTTGAAAATAATCATTAACTTTAGAATTTGATGCCAGCAACACGAGACAAAAGAAGTTGGGAAAGGTGGCAATAAATACTGATAGAGTTGAGGAATGCTCATCAAACACTTATTTGGAACATCCCACAGGTGAACTGGCAAATTGGGAACAGGTGGGTGCCATGATTGGGTATAAAAGTAGATTCCATTAAATGCTCAGTCATTCACAAACAAGGATGGGGCGAGGGTCACCACTTTGTCAACAAATGCGTGAGCAAATTGTTGAACAGTTTAAGAAAAACCTTTCTCAACCAGCTATTGCAAGGAATTTAGGGATTTCACCATCTACGGTCCGTAATATCATCAAAGGGTTCAGAGAATCTGGAGAAATCCCTGCACGTAAGCAGCTAAGCCCGTGACCTTCGATCCCTCAGGCTGTACTGAATCAACAAGCGACATCAGTGTGTAAAGGATATCACCACATGGGCTCAGGGTGTAAAGGATATCACCACATGGGCTCAGGAACACTTCAGAAACCCACTGTCAGTAACTACAGTTGGTCGCTACATCTGTAAATGCAAGTTAAAACTCTCCTATGCAAGGCGAAAACCGTTTATCAACAACACCCAAAAACGCCGTTGGCTTTGCTGGGCCTGAGCTCATCTAAGATGGACTGATACAAAGTGGAAAAGTGTTCTGTGGTCTGACGAGTCTACATTTCAAATTGTTTTTGGAAACTGTGGACGTCGTGTCCTCCGGACCAAAGAGGAAAATAACCATCCGGATTGTTATAGGCGCAAAGTTGAAAAGCCAGCATCTGTGATGGTATGGGGGTGTATTAGTGCCCAAGACATGGGTAACTTACACATCTGTGAAGGCGCCATTAATGCTGAAAGGTACATACAGGTTTTGAAACAACATATGTTGCCATCCAAGCAACGTTACCATGGACACCCCTGCTTATTTCAGCGAGACAATGCCAAGCCACGTGTTACATCAACGTGGCTTCATAGTAAAAGAGTGCGGGTACTAGACTGGCCTGCCTGTAGTCCAGACCTGTCTCCCATTGAAAATGTGTGGCGCATTATGAAGCCTAAAATACCACAACGGAGACCCCCGGACTGTTGAACAACTTAAGCTGTACATCAAGCAAGAATGGGAAAGAATTCCACCTGAGAAGCTTAAAAAATGTGTCTCCTCAGTTCCCAAACGTTTACTGAGTGTTGTTAAAAGGAAAGGCCATGTAACACAGTGGTGAACATGCCCTTTCCCAACTACTTTGGCACGTGTTGCAGCCATGAAATTCTAAGTTAATTATTATTTGCAAAAAAAAAATAAAGTTTATGAGTTTGAACATCAAATATGTTGTCTTTGTAGTGCATTCAATTGAATATGGGTTGAAAAGGATTTGCAAATCATTGTATTCCGTTTATATTTACATCTAACACAATTTCCCAACTCATATGGAAACGGGGTTTGTACATGTACATATATTTGAGACATGTTAACTTCCGGTTTCCTCGTACTTCCGTTGTGTTTTGGACGTTGCTGCGCGTTTTCCCCTGTTGGCCACCGTAAATTGCTCTAACAAAATAATGATCTCGGAAAAATGGCCAACATTTTATTGAATGTTGATTCATGTTCTTGACTTGTAGTTACATTGAAAAGCTTTAGGATCCGTCGCCAAGCTTGAATGTGCAGCTAGCATGGTAGCTTCTAACATTCAGTGGTCGCACTTTAAACTGATCATTTGAACAATATAGCTCTTTAACATATTTATTGCCCCCAGACAGGTAAGGTTGTTGTTTGTGTGAGAAAGGTCACACAACCATCTTATATATACATTTTCAGTGACATGCTGTCAGGGGAGGCAGGTGAAAAGAAAAAAAAAATTTAAATTGTTATATGTATCCAGTGATTATACTATAAAGTTATTTTCCATTTAACTTCACCAGTTTTAGATTATTTTTATTCAAAATCGCTGAACTTTCACATTTGCCGTTCAAATACTGAGAAGAGACGGTGCGGTGATCAGCAGCCAGTTGAGGCACGTCACTCAGTGCCTCAACATGGATTGCGGACTCGGCTAACTGCTGGCCTGCTGTGCAGTGAGACCGTATTGCTATATATTGCATTTCCATAGTTTAGTTAGCTGAGGTATATAATGTACAGTGTATTTTGTCAACAACTGTATGTGTGTAACGTATTTCTTGTGCTGAGCAAACATAAATCTGCTGCGAAGACGCAGTGTGAGGCTCGCGTAATCCCGCCTCCTGGTGCCGGTTAATGCACCTCTGTTGCAGAATGCACCCCCCGACGGGAGCGCCACACCAACCAAAGCCCACACCCAAACCCTCCACGTGCAAGACCGAATCCACCCAAAAAAAGTCACTTAACAAGAAGCCAAAAAGTGCAAAAACAACAATGCTCGCACCGGAGGAGCCGTAAAACGACTGCAGGGACACAACATTAGGTACACCTGCAGACTGCAGCACGGATTTCATATTTCATTCATTCACAACTCCTCCAACACGAACACCACTGTTCCCGCACTTATAAGTAAAGGTAAGACCATAATAACGTTTTTTTTTATTAAATGTGCTTTTTTGTGTGCTACAGTTTGTATGTGTAAAGTTAAAGTTAAGTTAAAGTACCAATGATTGTCACACACACACTAGGTGTGGTGAAATTTGTCATCTGCATTTGACCCATCCCCTTGCTCACCCCCTGGGATGTGAGGGGAGCAGTGGGCAGCAGCGGCGCCGCGCCCGGGAATAATTTTTGGTGATTTAACCCCCAATTCCAACCCTTGATGCTGAGTGCCAAGCAGGGAAGAATGCTGGTATAAGCTTTTAAACATAACCCGTTAACTGCTGCCAATCAAATGGTGAATAAGATACTCTTTAGGGTTCATATGTTTGTAAATCTGACTGTGATGAAGTCAGTGCCTCACCAGCCATCAACGTCACCACACGTCACTGCTAACATTGTGATAAATGACCATGTCGTTTTTGGCACGTGGCGGGCCTAAATGACTAAACACGCCCCTCGGTAGAAAGATGAACTTTTACGAGTTTGATAATATATGCAACAAACTTTTGCCACTTCAGGTTGAATTCAAGTGTTTTGAACCCCCAACAAGCTGCACTACCGCCGTGTTTTTCTACAGTTTGTCTTTGGCAATAAAGTGTTGGAACAGCAGCAGTCGGTGGTTAGAGCGAGCGCGGCGAGCGGAATGCTGATAAGGTTTACCCAGACAAAGTCAAAGTCAATCAGTCATGCAGCACCAGGCGTTCCCGAGGCCTCGCTCTTCAAAAGCCAGCGTGCGCATGGCGGGGAGGGGCGGGGGGCCTTGATGTGGTGCAAAACCGCTCCGGGATCCCGCTGAGCCGCGCAGACCGGATAATTCACGTGAGAGAGCCCGTTATTAGTGCCGCGCCTTCCACCTCGCAAGCTTTCATCTCTTTCAGGAAACAAAGAGCTGCCCTCCCTTTTGAACCCGCCAGCTGAGGGCAGCACTGATGATGTGAACAGGTTGGAGGGAAGACAACGGACGGGCGGTGCCTGTTTTATTTTTGCTCGGGTCTGACGATATAGGAGGGAAGTGATGTGTGCAAGTTTAATGTGTATGCAAAAGCGATTGGGGGGGCAGGTGACGTGTCCTCTTTTACATTTTAATGAAAACGCAGAGAATAAAAGATAAAGCCGGTGACAGAAAATGAAAAATGTGTCGGCCGCCGGCAGGCATATGGCCCTTGGAAAAGAACCACGGGAGAATCACACGGCCAGAAGTCATCAGTCAGTCCAATTGTGGCGAATGTGTTTTTTTTTTTTTCTTTTTTAAAACCATCCCCGACAAGACTTCAATGCATTGCAACACATAGGCCACTCATTTGCACATAAATGAATATCATCGCTGTCCTAAGTCCACTTTATGACGGTTTTGACTTTTTCAGCACCATGACATTCTCCTCCTGCATGTCGCTAAACTAATGAAAACTGCTTTTATAATGCCAGCCTTTTAACACAAGGTATTTTCTGCTGCTATAGCTGTCTAATAACAGTGATTTGTAGATAAATGTTGCACAATTAAAGGTTCCTCAAAGGCAAATGAAACAAGCATGGTTGCCTGAAAACACGTCTGCACATTATATTAATGTTCTCCGCAATGTTGACCACAATGACGACAGTAGAAGCATCAATCAACGACGCCCCTTGTGGCAGGAATGTGTACTGCAGATCAGACCTTCAAAATTCCCATTAAATAAATAAATAAATGTTCACAGATTTTTTGGGGGGGGGTCATTTGCACTTTTATTTACACAAAACACAAGGAACTGAGTTGGTGTATTTAAAAGGGCAATACAGTGGAATGGTTCCAAGTTTGAAATATAGGTGTTGACCTTTGAGCACTTAAGGATTTGATCCAATTCTGATTCCTGATGTGACAATTTGATTCAGAACCGATTCTTGTTTCCACAGGATTATCAATTCAAACCGATTTTTGCAATGTATCATATTGTATAATAATTATAATGAAACTTTTTCAAAACAGGTTACAAGTATGAAAAGCTCCTTCTGGTTTTGTGGATATGGCCTAAAAATATATTTTCCTTTATTGATTCTTATAAAAACAACATTCTAGAATTTATTTATTTTTAAATCGATTTAGAATCGGGATAATATGAGTTGCAATTGGGATGTGAATCGATGCAATAATAAACATATTTGTAGGATACAATTTTTTTTACTTACGAGGTAATACTGACATTGCAGCCTGGAATATTGACCGATACTGATGTTGATCCAAAATGTTATTAGCACAAATCATATATATACACATTTGTATAATTTCTTAGTATGGAATGTTTAAAGATGGCGTGATCAAGTAAAATTACTCCAAGAAAAATGCTGTCTTAAAGTAAGTTGGAGTGGCAATTGTTTTTGGCGACACATCCTGGCCACAAACATTTATTAAGTTAAGCTCATGAGGCTGTTAATTGAATGATGCGGACACATTTGTTACTGGATACTTTCTAAAATGCAACTATAATTAATTTATTATACTTGTTTATTTGGCCTCAGCCTGGACCCCCCCCCCTTTCCCAAGAGCTCAGTCTGAGATCGACTTTTTTTTTTTTAAGTCACACCCTTCAGCGTTCCTGTTCGGTTTCCCTGTACAATGTTTGTCTATTCTTGAACGGAATTGTGCTGAAAACCTAATTTTCCCTTGGGGATTATTAAAGTATCTATCTATCTATCTGTTAGACTGCAATATTGTTCAATTAAGGACACTTCTTACATACAGTATGTCTAGCTTGTGTGCTTAGCTGTTACGTCCTAGTAGCCCACCATGTTTACATTTTGTAAATCCATCCATCCATCTTCTTCCGCTTTTCTGAGGTTGGGTCGCGGGGGCAGCAGCCTAAGCAGGGCAGCCCAGACTTTCCTCTCCCCAGCCACTTGTTCCAGCTCCTCCCGGGGGATTTCGAGGCGTTTCCAGGCCAGCCGGGAGACATAGTCTTCCCAACGTGTCCTGGGTCTTCCCCTTGGCCTCTTACCGGTCGGACGTGCCCGAGACACCTCCCTAGGGAGGCGTTCTGGTGGCATCCTGACCAGATGCCCGAATCATCTCATCTGGCTCCTCTCGATGTGGAGGAGCAGCGGCTTTAGTTTGACCTACTCAAGGATGACAGAGCTTCTCACCCTATCTCTAAGGGAGAGCCCCGCCACCCGGCGGAGGAAGCTCAGTTCGGACGCTTGTACCCGTGATCTTGTCCTTTCGGTCATAACACAAAGCTCATGACCATAGGTGAGGATGGGAACGTAGATCGACCGGTAAAATGAGAGCTTTTCCTTCCGGCTCAGCTCCTTCTTCACCACAACGAATCGATACAACGTCCGCATTACTGAAGACGCCGCACCGATCCGCCTGTCGATCTCACGATCCACTCTTCCCTCAATCGTAATTGAACTCCTCCACTTGGGGCAGGGTCTCCTCCCCAACCCGGAGATGGCACTCCACCCTTTTCCGGGCGAGAACCATGGACTCGGACTTTATTGGTGCTGATTCCCATCCCAGTCGCTTCACACTCGGCTGCGAACCGATCCAGTGAGAGCTGAAGATCCTGACCAGATGAAGCCATCAGGACCACATCATCTGCAAAAAGCAGAGACCTAATCCTGCAGCCACCAAACCAGATACCCTCAACACCCTGACTGCGCCAAGAAATTCTGTCCATAAAAGTTATGAATGACTGGACTAAATACAAAAACAATAGGAACCTTGTATGCTTATTGAAGGAGACGTGGCTGTTAACCAGCTGTCCAACAAGTAAACACACTACAGGACTATTTATATCAGAGAATTTAGATGCAAGCTAGTACAATCGGATACTTGTTTTTCTCTGCAGATATCGGGATATTGGGACCCTCCTAATATTTTGGATTTTTGTTTTGTGACCCAAATCTCCTGTAAAGAAACCAAACCAAACAAAAAATAATTACAAAAAAGACAGCTATGATGATATGCTCACATTTATTGTGTGGTGACTTTTTATATACATCCATTTGTATTTATTTTATACACCTAATTTACATGATCGGGTAATAAATTAAATTTGCTAGCAATCGTCAGACTGTGACACAGCAAACGGCACAAAGCGACGTAGTGACATGATGCGACTAATGGTTTGTTAGTGTTTGTAATATATTTGAAAACACCAATGAAGGAGTTTGTGTGGTCATTGCACTGTTCCACGAGCCAGTCGCTAAAAAAAAAAAACCTACAATTTAAATGTATATGTTTGTACAGTTTGGTTAATATTAATAGTGTTGTTGCGTTGAGCTAACCTGCATGTCAGACAAGTCATACAAAGTGTCTCATTGGCGTTGACTACTACTAGTGTGCTACATACAGTATAGCTTACCGACATACATGTAAAGATCACGATAGGTCATTTCTCCTTTATAAAAACTCAATCGCGTGACAAAAAAAGTGTGTACATTTTAGTGCGTGGGAAATAAAGAGAATTATTGTATGTACAACAGAACCTGCTCTTGTGGTTTTTCCATCTAAACATTCTACTGCTAGTTTAGGATTAGAAACACCGACAACAAGAGTGACATGCGAGGCCCCTCCCCCCTCCGACCACACACACGCGCGCGCGCACACACACACAAAGAGAAGATACAGAATACACTAACGGTTCCTCACACTAAACATGCATCCTACAGTACTACAGAGCAGGTTGTGTGTGTTGGAGTGTGTTTAAAACCCAGAGTTTGTGCGTCTTTACATATCTAACACTACATGACAATTGTCGACTTGACTCCATTGTTGTGGCTCTCTCTCATTAATGACGTGATTATTGCACGCGAGCACTGAACTTGCAAATGTTCATGCAGAATGAACGAGAAGAAAACAACCCACCATGTGACGGTAAACTCTTTGGAAGACTAATATACATTGTCTAGTGAGTGTGTGTGAGACGGGGTGTAGGGCGATCAAGGGTAAGTACATGGTTACGTGGCACACTACCAATGAACCTACTAATCGCTGTGTTACGCCCTAAAGCTGGGCATAGACTGCAGAATTGTCGTGTTTAACTGCAAAATTAGCCAGTGTACTACTTGGCTGCAACCAAGAGAGGCGCTGATGAGTATGCAGGGACTAGTTTGCTGTCCAACCAAGGAAGCAACATGACGTCAGCTATGGGGAGTGGCGCCACATCCACCGCGTTATGGTGACATTCACTGTTAATGCAGCATTAAAACAGGAGTTCAGAACATTCAGAAGGAACACTCTTGCTGTCAACGTCAAGTTTGCACTTGTCAAATGTGCCTATCGAAGAGTTTCCGTATGTCAATAAGTCATTAAGAGGACATTATGACGACAAAAATGAGATACAATCGCAAATGAGCATGTTTTGTGCGGTGATGAAAAAGGTTGTTCGGGGTTTGGGTAATCTTCTCAAAACTCTGCTGACCAAACCTCGGAAACGTTAGAAACTACAACATGGCTAACTACGCCTACTGCAGTTTGAATTTCTTTTAGAGTTGCCCAGTGTATGCCCTGCTTTAAGGAGATACGCACATTTCCACCAAGCGGTACAAAAAAAGCAAACACAAACCAGATAAGGGCTTATTGTTCCAAAGTGTGCGAAAGTGAGCTGAACTGTACTTATTGGTGGAAGTGTGGCTTTACAGACAAGAAGTCATGTGACGAGCGACGCCATTACAGTACCTTTTTTCGACAATAGGAGTAGGAGTGTTAGGGTCTATCATTCTAGCATGTAAATTATCTTACATTCCAACATTCTACACCTTGTTTCTGTTAAAACACAAAAATCGTCAAGAACCACATAAAATAATCCCGGCTACGAACAGAAGAGCAATGCCAGAATTCCATCTATTAAGAGGGGAGAGTTAAAAATAATGCCGAGAATTATAATTATGATAAAAAAATAAGGGGGAGATAAAATCTCCAAGTGGTCGCACTTTATCCCTGCAATCTACTCCACGACAGGACGGGACGCGTGTGAGGCGCAACAGGAGGAGGAGAGAGGACGTTAGTGACGTGGAGATGTCTGCGTGGACCTTCATGGGGACTGGGAGCCCGACCTGTAGCTCTTGAAGCTGCCCAGCAGACTCTGCACGCCCTTCCTGACCCGGCGAGCCACCGAGTCGGCGGGAGGGGTGGGCAGGCAGGAGGCCAGGCTGGGAGGACGGGCGTCCAGACATTTCTGGTAGCGGAGCTTGGGGGGGAAAAAAACAGGAAACGTAGGGCATGTAAATAAAGATTAGGTATGAATTATGCAGTGTGGGTACAATGCTTTTCATGCATTACAACGAGGGATAGGTACACTTCACATTTGAACTGATACCTCATACCTGGTAATCAATACATGTGCCAATATTCTAAGGCTGAAACGACGCGTCGACATAGTCGACGTCATCGGTTACGTAAATACGTCGACGTCGTTTTTATGCTTCGACGCGTCGCATATTTACGTCACACTGCCGTCATGGCGGAGCGCAAAGCAGATGATGCGAGCGGTGCGAGCGAGGGAAAAAAAGCACGCCAAAAGTCGTCAAAAGTGTGGGAGTATTTCAATAAACAAATGTATATAATTCGGCATTATTTCGGCCAGTCGGCTTATAAAATCAGAGCCGATCAGTTTACGTTCGCGCGCAGGTATAACGCGGCGCGCTCCTGTCTCATCTGCTGGTGCGCGAGCCCGGTAATTAGACCGCTGTGTCAAATCAAGGAGTACAAAAGACGCCAGCGCAGAGTGGAAAAAGGTTTAGTTCATTACAGATAACCCAGAGTTGTGCCAAAAGTATGTAAGATTTAATATTTCTCTTCGTGGGTGTGGCGCACCTGTTGCGCTGGTGAGATGGGAGGGGGGGTTGTGTGCATGTAGCGTGCTTAGTCTGGAGGCTAAATACACACAGTGTGTTATGTAACTGTTGTTTAGTGTTGATATTCTTTGCTTAGCTTGATAAATGTTGGAGCAGTTTGCTTCATCAGGAGGGTGAAGTCGCTCAATTTAAAGTGTTGGATTTAACTGTGTTGGTGAGGGCGTAGAAAAAGGGGCATTTTTCTACCAGTAGACAGCGTTTAAGATTGAGTGTTTCACTGCTAAATTAATAATATATTTATATTGAATATGGATTTTAAATATGTATCTAAATAGGTGGTTAATTGGTTAGGTATTTATGTATTTGCATTTTGGGTTTTCTGTTGCATTTATCTATTGTGTTTCTGGTGTTAAATGTATTTTATATGTATCTTGGTGCATTTATGTTGAGACAATTTATTTAAAATCTGTTTTAACTTAAAGGGAAAAGATGTATCCATTTTCTTGCACTTGTTTAATGGTTAAGAGTTTGATAGCTAATTAATAGTTGTAAATTATGGGATTGATAATTGATTGATTTTTTACAGCATGTTAATCTTGTGGTGTTTTGTCCTTAAAGGTTTTTCACCTACTAAAGAAGCTAAAGGCTACTAAAGGCTACTAAAGGCTACTAAAGACAGCTAATGACAGCTAAAGAAACTAAAGTCTATTAACACTGCTAAAGACTGCTAAAAAGACTAAAGAAGAAAAAAGAAGCTGTTTCTTGGTTGGAAAAACTGTTGCAAACTAAAGGAAAATAAAAGGAAAAAGTAACTACGGTCTGGTCTTTTGAGTGAAATCCAGAAGCCACATTCAGCATTGGTACATCTCTTCAAGTGTGGGATAAGCACAGCGAAAAAAGCAAAACACTTGACAGTTGTTGTATGCACACTGTGTCGAGCGGAAATGGCCTATCATAGCAGCACAACGGCTATGAAGGAACATTTGAAAAGAAAACACCCGACAGCGTTCTTGCCATCACCATCAACTAGTCAATCGTCCGCGTGAGTATACATTGTCATCATTACACAAAATCATGAATGTGTCATTTGTATCTGCGTTGTAAATTCATAAACTAAAACACTGTTTCGCTCTGAGAGGCGCGTTTGGCATGCCTGTTCAGTGTTTACAAAGACGCGCTCCTCTTTAACGCTAACGTTAATTAGTTGTGCAAATACCTTTTACAACATTAACAGTTACATATACTATGTACAAACCAACAATTAACTTTCACTTTAATCATACTATCATTGTTGTGTTATTAAGCAAAATAAGCAATACTTTTACTTTTGTTGAAATGTTTACACTGTTACAGAATATTTCGTTTTGCACTTTTTTGTATTGGATGTTTATCTTTATTTTTGCACATTTTAAAGCAAAATAAGCAATACTTTTACTTTAGAAATGCTTATACTATTGCAGAATATTAAGATTTGCACTGGATGTTTACTTTTATATTTGCACATTAAAAAGCAAATAAGCTACTTTTAATTTTGTTAAATGTTAAAAGTTTTAAATGTTTACATTGTTACAGAATATTTTGTCATGTTGTTGTCAATGTTGACTGAGTGGCCATACTTTTTTTTTTGTATATAAAAGTCATGCCTTTTGAAAAAACTGGCCAACATTTATTTTTTCATCTTCATTTTAAATAAAAAAAATAATCGGTAAAAGGAAAAATAATCTATAGATTAATCGAAAAAATAATCTATAGATTAACCGATTAATCGAAAAAATAATCTATAGATTAATCGATAGAAAAATAATCGTTAGCTGCAGCCTTACAATATTCGGTTCTTCTGTGTATGTTCATGAATGTTAACTTGTTTACTGATAAAATAAAGTTCCTTGATTTAAAATTTAACAGTGAGATGATAAGAAGTACGAGGAGGAAAGAGAGTGATGCCCTCAGCACAGAGCGATGAGAGAGAGGTGTATGGTCAGAGAGTGTTTGGGCCTATGTGTGTGTGTGTGTGTGTGTGTGTGTGTGTGTGTGTGTGTGTGTGTGTGTGTGTGTGTGTGTGTGTGTGTGTGTGTGTGTGTGTGTGTGTGTGTGTGTGTGTTTTGTCTCGTCTTGTCTTGTCCCATAGTAACAGTGGTACTATTGTATTGTTAGTGTATAGGAATTTTTCTTGTTTTTGTTTGTATAGTATTGTTCTTGTATTATATTGTTTATGTTAAATGTGGAATGAGTGAGAGGGGTTGGGATATTATAAGCAATTGCTTCATCCAACCCCTTTTCAAGCCTTGCATTAATGTCTCTGCCAAAATGTAAAAAAAAAAAAAAAAAGTGTGTTGTTGTATTGTGCAGGTTTGAAATAAATACTTCAAATTCAAAATTCAAAATAATCATACCTGTGCTTTCCAGTTGGTATATCTTGATTTATCACACTTCTGAGTCTTATTTGCAAGAATTATATAGTAGACTTTGCATGCAGTTACAATTCCAAGACGTTAGATGGCAGTAGTGTATAGACTACGGTGTGTTGCCTAATCAGCGAGTCGTCTTTGCCATTAAGCTCAATCTAGTCTTTTGTTGCACTCTAAAAAAAGTGTTTATACTGTAGATATTGTACTTATTACACACATATTATCTTAATTGTAGTTTTCATTGCCAAATGTAAAAGTGTTGAAATCACCATGTAATAATAAGTAGCATGTCTACATCGAGCTAGTGCATTTTGAAAAGGTTTGTTGTTTAAGTCAATTCAAGCAATATATTAGTCAGCTTCCTAATAGGTGTATATTAATCTTACAGCTATGTGGTCCTATTAAAGGCAATTTTGGTATTTACATGATTTGTATACATGTCTATATTCCTCCTAATTTTCTTCATAAATTCATTTTATATGAACTTTAGACATGTAATTAAGAGTATTAATGTTTAACAATTTGACAGGCAATTTAAAACATTTTTTGATTTCTGGGAATCATTTGCAACTTGTGTTAACGATTCCTGTCGGCGCACGTGCCCTCACCAGGCACAGCGTGGATGCGGCACAAAAGTTGGAGAGTTGTTCACGAAAAAGGATGACAACAGGGCAACTTGCAATACTTGCAAAGTAGATATTTCATCAAAAACAGGAAATACTACACAGATTGTGAAAACTTTGAATGAATGACACATTTTCGATCACGTTGGAGCCGGAAGTGAATCTTCACCAGCAGCAACAGCGGCGATGTAGTCGATGTACTTTAGGTAACTAAGTAACATGTTAGCTCCTCATTGTAAAGCTGTTATTATTAACTGTAAATATGAAATTAATACTTATCATGCAAATTGTGTCAAAAAAGTGTCTGACTGGCAGGCTACACTCCGTCTGTCTGAGAATTGTTCTCCAAACCGTAGACACCGTAATAGGGCTTGAAAAGTGTGACATGGAAACGCATTACATTGTTGGTCCTGCTGGCTTCTGACTCACTTATTTACATGGCCGAATGAAGACTCTGTACTTAAGTTTTGTTTTTTTTCTTTAAAAAAGTTCAAAACATGACATCATTCACTGCTGCAATCGTGGTCATAAATGCTTTAGGAGAAAAAAGGATTTGGTGAGATTTTTTTTCATTTCCAGCGTGAAAGCAAAGCCGAAAGAAGTCGGGTTATGAAGGTCACAAAGAGACGGCGAATAGCCTGGATAGCAGCCATGGAACGATTAAACATCACCTGGTACATGTTGGTGTGTTCACGGCATTTTCAGACTGGTAAGTTGGAATCAAAGCACGTTTTATTCCGTTTCACACGTAGCAGTTAGTAGTAGGCTGTTAGCGTTAGCCAATCACACCACAGGCGAGTTTACAAATAATGTACAGTATTTTAGAAATAAAGCATGTTGTCTGTTAACTTTTAGTCTTGGGTAAGCACAAAAATTAATGAGTACTATTTTCAGAGCAGTAGCGCAGTGATCAAAGTATTTCAAAGTAACATTGGGCTTGTTTTTTCAGGGAAATCTGTCAACGAAACGAGGCCCACGCATCTTGAACACGTAAGAGATGAAAGCCGTATATTCTGCGTATTTTCAACAAAGAACAATGAGCCTTAAGAAACTTTGCATTCTGAAATTCTTCACCAGAATTAAATCTGACTCCATAGACAAAGTTTAGCGGCACCTTTACTTGAAAGCTCTCGTCCATCGGACGTGCTAATAGCTTTTATGAGTCAATTCCACCATTTTCTATTATTTTATCCAGATAGCGAGCCTTTGGAATAGGGTACCGTTTGACTTGGTACTTTCCTTTGGATTTTATTTTATTTTGTACAATCCATTTTAATACAGTTTGTTACAAACTTTCACATTGTAAACAAAGCCTTTGTCCAAAGAGTATGGCTACCCAGCCCCACAATGCATTACAAAATCACACCATTCGAGCCTTATTAGTCAGAAAAATCTCATATAATTTTGAAGAGAACAGATATGCTTGTTTTTCTGTGAAATACTAGTTAATGTTTATAGCTGGTGGTTGCATAATTGCACAATGCAGTTATTAGACCTGACTTGCTTGTATTTGTCCCTAGCTGACATAGTTTTACTTTTGAGCGGACAGCTCATATATTATTTTAAAAATAATCATTTTATGTGATAATTTGGCTTTTTGTACAGTAGACTGATAATTTTACTATACTAAAAATGTTTGTTTTTTCTGGGGAACCCTGGGCCCTGACTATGGTTGTCGGCATCTTAAGATCCCACTGTTGAATTTGTACATGTATATTCCTTCTAAACAAAATAAAGTTAAAGCTAATCAACTTGTTTGTTACCCCTTTATCCTAATGAGAATCGACAAGAGAGCCAATTGGCCGAATCCTTAAGGATAATCAAAAATGGAATTGTAAAAATCTGAACAATTCCTATCCCTAGTCTTGACTTGGCAAATGCGGATCCCAGGTTGAGACATTTTAAAACCTCTGCATTAGAAAGTAGTTGCTCCACCTAGTGGTTATGAGGTACATTGCAGTTTAAACAACTCCCATCTCTTCAATAATAATATTTCCATTATTCCTGAAAAGGTAAGGAGGATTAAGTATAATACAAATCTAGAGCCTCACCATGCATGCGGCCTGCACGGCTTCGCTCAGACTGGCGGCGTTGGGCTCGCACCAAAACTTGTGACAGGTGAACTCTCTGGGACCGTCGGCCATGATGAAGGCGAAGGTGCGCACGTCCTTGCCCACGCCCATGAAAGACAAGAAGCGCACCCTGCACTCTGACAGCACCTCTTCGGTCTGGGCGTTAAAAAAACATGTGTGTTATAAGTAAATAAATAAAGAATGTGTGTATCATCTTAACATTACCTGTTTTGCAAGTATTGTGAGAGTGGCGGGCGCCACGTTCACAGAAACGGGTGTCCATTCGGTTTTGTCTTTGCCCCTTGTGGCTACCTCTAGAACATCATTGATCACATCAATACCTGAGGAACATTTTAGAATATATTCAGAAGCCCATCAATCACAATACAAATGTCAAATTCACGACATGAGTGTTTTCTTACCCACGGGCTTTGCAACAGGCTCGCTGCCAAGGTAATAAACATGGAAGCGCTGGAAAAGTTCATTTTTAGGAGCTGGAAACTCTGGCGGGAAATAGAGAAGCATTTAGGGGTGAATTCCTTCTTTAACAAAATAAGCTTTATTTACCTTCAGGGATGCCAAAAGGTTTACCCGTGTCAGAATTGAGATGACTAACACCCAGCCTGGATGCCTTTCGTTCCATCATTATCTGGTATTCAGGAGATAAAGACGTTTTCGAATACGAATTCGATGTGGTGAGTTGAGAATACATCGGCAGCGTGACGAGGCTAACCTTGGAGCACATCTCGTGCAAAGTGGTGGCGATGTTCTTAGCGGGCGAGTCACAGCGGAACACGTGACACTTCAGGACCTGCGTCAGGTTGTCTCGGGCCACGTAGGCAAAGTCTCTGCAGGAGAGACGGCACAGTTAGCAAGAGCTACAACACTAGTGTGTGAGACAGTCAGCAGTGAAGTACAGTGGCACCTCGGTTTTTTTGTAAGTCCCTTTTGCTGTATAGTTCGCTTTTTAACAAAAACTTTCTCTAAAATATTGCCCTGGTTTTTGTTTATCGTCTTGTTTATTATACGTTTGTTAGCATGCGTATCATCCCAGTGTCCAAACAAAGAACCACACGCACTAGGGACTCAGTCTCTTTGTTTTCTTTATTGAGTATGACTGCAAAATGATCCATCATGAGGACAAAAAAAATATCAGCTCTTAGATGAAGAAGGTGAGAAACACTAATGACTTCAAGAAAGAGCAAAATATAAAGGTAGTGATAGTGTAGCTCTTCCCTTCCTTCCTCCCTCTCCACTAATCGTCATCTTTGCTAAAAAGAGTATGTCAAATGCTAAATCATATATTTAGTTAATCACTTATATGTATTTCTGCATTGTTTTCTGCATGTAAAACTACAATTATTCTCTATAAGTGTGTTTTGTGTTAGTATCGCTGGGTGTCTGGAACAGATTCATCTGATTTGCCTGATGATTTCTTATGAGAAAAAAAATGCTTCATCTTTCGTACGATTGACCTTTTGGTACGGATTACTGAGGAAAAGCGAAGAACCACTGTAGATATAAACACACAACACGACACTTTAGAAAAACTTGACAAGGATAACAATGAATTCCAGTGTACCTTTCCCTGTTCATGTTGAAAAAAGCAGCATGGAAAAAAAGGACAAGAGTGTTAGAACAATGTGAGGCAGACAAGCAGCAGTTCAGATGGATGCAGTACCACATAAAGTCCAGCAGAGGGCCTCAGCGTGCACTAACAGGCCAAAGCAAGATCAGCAGGACTCAACTGAAACCTCCCTTTAAATGCCGCTACAAGTATAGTTTAAATTAAAAGAAACTAACTTTTATAGTTTTAATAACAAATGTAACTGTAATGTAAATGATGTCAAATGAAGAGTTAATGTTAAAACTGTCCTGAGTTTGGTGGATTATGTCGTGTATGTTGGAAAACTGACCTGCCGTTGTCTCTGCCCACGCCCCACACGCGGATGCTGCCGATAGGCTGCGTGTGGAGCAGTGTCTGGCCCAGTGGATCGATCAAGTTCATTGTGTCGTTCTCCAGCACCATCAGCATGTCTTTACCCTGCAAGAGAACACACACACAGATTAGCACACAATATATATCAATTAAACTAACAGCAGATTATATAGGATGAAGCGCACCTCTCCCCAAATTCCAGCAGCGTCGTGCAGGTTGTGTTTGTGGTAGGAGAGCTGCCTGATGCAGTTATTGACCGCCACGCTGCTTTTGCCCGGCGCCATGTCCTCCTCTGACATCTCCACCCAGCCCAGAGAACGCACTGCAAAATACTGACAGTGCACAGGCAAGATCACACAACAGTAAGATGGGGGAAAAAAAGGCAAATATACTGTAGCTGACTTTTTTTTGGGTGTACTTCTATTCAGACACGAAACATATAAATAACTACCGCCACCACTACCACTACTGTGCATACCAGAGGAAAGTGCAATATTCAATTTATGTTTACACTCATGTTTACTTCCTGTGCAATATGTTTACATCCATGCATACCCCAATGTGTATATAGATGCCCAGATGACATACTGGTTATTTTTATATTCCACAACTACTCTGTACAATGTCTATTTAATGTCTCATTGGGGTTTTCATAGTGTTTTAGAATTGTATTGCATCTCAGGTGTTGCATTTCAATGTGTACAATGACAATAAAGATCATTCATTCATTCAAACAATACCTTGCTTTCTAAATCGGTGCAGAGTGGAACAAGTTTATCTTCCTCTTCAGAATGGGTGCAGTTGTAGCTGCAAAGTGAGGGCGCAGAAAAGGCCGTTAGCAACTGGACATGTGAACAGACAACAGCCCAACGTAAAGAAATAACTTCAGTGGGAAATACTTGAGGTTGATGGAAGCATAGCGCAGAGTGGCGCCCTCAAACTCTCTCAGGCTCTGGTCGGACGTGACTTCGCCTTCCTCCTGAAGACATACAAACATGCAAGACTTCAGATATTTACTTATTTCAAAGAACCTGATTACTGGGTGTAAAATAGAATGCCTGGCAATGATGAACCACTCTGGCATTTATGGGAGTTAAGATCATTAGTAATTGTTATTGCTTTGATTAAAGTTTGCAGTTTACCTTCCACAGCTGCCCGTCAGCAGCTCCTTCGTCCGCTGTGGAGAACTGAGCCCAGGATTCCTGGAAAATGTCACATTTGACATTAACGTTTACAGCCCGACATGCCGTGAAACAGAGTGTTAGAGCTAAAACCAGGCAGCTCAAAGCCATGCTGTTTCATGTATAATATCATAGCCAATTTCCCTAATCCAATCCATTTCCCATCTAAAAATCTTAAATCCATTAATCACGACTCAATCCACGCTTTAATATTGAAAATGTGTCAAATCTGTTGCCAAATAATTTGGACAGTGTAAACTTTTTTTAAAGTCTCAAAATGGCAATTTTGAAATAAGAAAGGAATTGCAAATCAAAATCTACCTTTATTTCAGCTAGGGATATAACATTATATGAAAATTTAATATCACAGTTATTCTGACGAAAATCATCATTTACAGTACAGACAAGAATGAAATGTCATTGCATTAGCTCATGGTAGTGCACGATAAAAGAGCAATAAGGTGCAGATTTAAATAAATAGATTACAGTACAGATAAATATATTGCACTTTTGCATATGCATCCACGGGCGGTATAGCTCGGTTGGTAGAGTGGCCGTGCCAGCAACCTAAGGGTTCCAGGTTCGATCCCCGCTTCCGCCATTGTAGGCACTGCCGTTGTGTTCTTGGGCAAGACACTTTACCCACGTGCTCCCAGTGCCACCCACACTGGTTTAAATGTAACTTAAATATTGGGTTTCACTATGTAAATCGCTTTGAGTCACTAGAGAAAAGCGCTATATAAATATAATTCAGTTAATTTACTTCACTTATGGATGTATGTTATATTCTCTTAAAATTCCAGCGAGTTAATCCATTTTTGGAGTGAATTGAGAGGATTATTATGATGCGTTCAAGAGTCTTATGGCCTGAGGGAAGAAGCTGTTACAGAACCTAGGGGTTCTGCTACGGAGGCTGCGGAACCCTTTTTAGAGTCCAGCAGTAAAAACAGTCCTTGGTGGGGTGGGAGGAGTCTCTGCAGATATTCTGAGCTCTGGTCAGGCAGCTGCTTTTTGCGATCTCCTGGATAGGAGGAAGAGGAGTCCTGATGATCTTTTCCGCCGTCCTCACCACTCTCTGCAGAGACATCCAGTCTGAGGCACTGCAGGCTCCAGTCCAGACAGAGATGCAGTTGGTCAGTAGGCTCTCTATAGTGCCTCTGTAGAATGTGGTGAGAATGGGGGGAGGGAGCTGTGCTCTTTTCATCCGACGCAAAAAGTGCATGCGCTGCTGAGCTCTTTTTACAAGAGCTACGGTGTGTAGGGACCAGGTCATATTTTCAGTTATCTGCACCCCCAGGAACTTGGTGCTGCTTACGATCTGCACTGCTGTGCCGTTGATGAAAAGTGAAGCATGGCTGGACTGGTGCCCCCTGAAGTCAACGATGATCTCCTTGGTCTTGTCGACATTCAGGACCAGGTTGTTGGTTCTGCACCAGTCAACCAGATGTTTCACCTCCTCCCTGTAGTCCATGTTGTTAATGTCACGGATGAGGCTCACTATTGTTGTGTCGTCCGCATAATTCACAATGTGATTAGTAGTGGACCTGGCGCAGCAGTCATGAGTCATCAATGTGAATAGCAGCGGACTCAGGACGCAGCCCTGGGGGGAGCCGGTGCTCAGGGAGATGGCACTGGAGGTGTTGTCGCCCACTCTCACAGACTGGGGTCTGTCTGTGAGGAAGTCAAGCAACCAGTTGCATAGGGGGGTACTGAATCCAAGGGGGGCCAGTTTGCTCACCAAGTGCTGCGGGATGATGGTGTTGAACGCCGAGGTGAAGTCCAGAAACAACATCCGCACATGTGTGTCCTTTCCTTCCTGGTGTTCTAAGCTTAGGTGGAGTGCAGAGGAGATGGCGTCCTCTGTGGAGCGGTTAGGGCGATAAGCAAACTGGTATGGGTCAAATGTGGGAGGAAGTCTGGAGGCAATGTATTCCTTTACCAGCCTCTCAAAGCACTTCATTATGATGGGGGTGAGTGCCATGGGGCGATAATCATTGAGGGAGGAGATTGTGGGTTGTTTAGGTACTGGGATGACTGTGGCCGTCTTAAAACATGATGGTACCACAGCCTGGGTCAGCGAGGTGTTGAAGATGTCAGTGAGAACCCCAGCCCGCTGGTCTACACATCCCTTTAGCACCCTGCCCGGAATGTCATCAGGTCCCGCTGCTTTCTGGGTGTTCACTGTCCTCAGGGTTCTCTGGACATCCGCTGTGTCCAGGTTAAGCGGCTGCTCATCAGGGCGAGGGATGGATTTCCTCATCTGAGTGGTGTTAAGTGCCTCAAATCTCACAAAGTGGTTGTTGAGGTCATTCAGAAAGCTGATGTTGTCACAGGGACGTGATGACATGTATGCCCTGCCACATTCGTCTAGTGTTCGCGGGGTTCTCAAAGAAGTCCTGCATCTTTCTGACTGTGAGCACACCTTGCAACCCTAATGGCACGGTACAGATTAGCTCTGGTTGTTTTAAGTGCCACCATGTCGCTAGATTAAAAAGCGTTATTCCGAGCCTTCAGCGTTGCACGTACCTCACAGTTCATCCAGGGTTTCTCGTTGGCCTGTGTGGGGATGTTCTTGATTACACTGACATCCTCCATTCACTTCTGAATGTATGCGGACACAGACTCTGCATACTCCTCCACACTTGTGTGATGATTTTCGGTGGCGGCTGCCTTGAACATGTCCTAGTCTGTGCTTTCGAAGCAGTCTTGTAATGCTTCCATTGCTCCCTCTGGCCAGGTCCTCACCTGCTTCACTGTAGCTTGCATTCTGATCAGCAGAGGCTTGTATGCAGGAATTAGCATCACAGAGAGATGGTCTGGGGAGCCGAGGTGGGGGCGGGGTGCAGCTCTGAATGCCAGCTTGATGTTGCTGTAACCATGTCTAACTTGCTTCCACCCCTGGTTGCTAAATTCACATACTGATGGAAATGAGGGAACACAGTTTTCATGTAAGCTTGATTAAAGTCCCCTGCCACGATGAAAACTCCCTCTGGATGTGTAGATTGCAGTCCATTGATAGAGCAGTACAAAGCATTCAACGCTTCTTTGGTGTTGCCACTGGGAGGAATGTACACGGCTGAGAAGATCATAGCACTGAATTCCCAGGGTAAATAAAATGGCCTGCATTTTATAGTTAATAGTTCTACATCGGGAGAGCAGTGACATGAGACTATCTTCCCGTTGTTGCCATTTGTTGTTAGTGTATATGCAAACACCGCCGCCTCGGGATTTACCGGTAAAAGTGCTACTCCTGTCCGACCAAAACATTGTTAGCCCTTCGATGATAACTGCCTCGTCCGGAACGGATGGTTTCAGCCACGTTTCTGTGAGAAATATGGCGCAGCAGTCTCTCATCTACCGTCTTGCATTTAAATCCAGCTTCAGGTAGTCCAGTTTGTTCTCCAGGGACGGACATTTGAAAGCAGGATGGAAGGAGGATTAGCTTTTAGCTTTGTTGTTAGCCCCGCTCCGCATCGCTTACATCTCCTCCGTCGACGGTCCCCGCTGGTACTTGGCTCCGCTGCTTCACAGGCCGGTGGATGTAGCCGCCGTAGAATTCCCATGCTACCGATGAGGTCCAGCGTATACGTACCTTTTAGTCTAAAACTGTTCGATTTATTTACATCTAAAATTATCTGGCGGTTGTATGTTACTATAGAGTGACTACGCTGGAAGTTAACTTTGACATTTTCAGAATTTACCGATATATTTGCCAAAAGAGTTCCATTACTACCACGAGCCTCTGCAGCCGCAGCGAGCAGGGCGCAGCCATCTATAATCTCTGTTTAGTATTCCTCTCAGTTTGCTCTCTGTCCTAAGAGAGCAAACCTTGTAGGTTCAATGCGCCCAATTTAATATCTTAGTTGCTTAGAGAGCAATGTGTTCATTATAGAAGTTTAGATTGGGTTATGTTGTTTCTTAATAGGAAAAGACATTAATGTCGTTTGTTTTCATGTTAGCATTTAAGCTAGCAAGCGGGCGCCAGTCTGTCAAAGAGCAGATGTCAATCAATTTTTTCAAACATTTTAATTTAAATCTGAGTTTTACTGCAGTCATCATTAATACCGTTTATCATTACATCCCAAATTGCAACATTCTATTACTACCAATTGCATTTAAATATCGTTTCTTTAGGTGCAAAATAACAAATATGTAAGGCTTTCTTCTCGGAGTCTTATTTTATTCGCGCAGTCAACGTAATGCAGTAACGTGCAACATTTTTATTGTGAAGGCTGGAAATGTGCTCTTGTTTCTCAAGGCCCATTTGACCACAGTCCTGCAGGCAATTGATATTATTCCTTGCGAATCTGTATTGAACAATTTAAAAGATATTGATCAATTATCGATCACTATTTTACCAAGCCCTAGTAAACAGCATGGTTGGTCTGGAATCTGATATGAAACAGGATTTCGGTTAAGTGATATTCTAGGAGGGCACACAAACAATACATTTAAATTTCTACCAATTTGAAGACAATCTATCCCCAAAGAAGATGATAGAATTTAGAAAAATGTGTTCTAGTGCCAAACGGTTTCATCATACAACCCATTTTGACTGTACAGGCGATGATTAATTAACAAATTTCCATTATTAACATTAAAGGGTCAAAACGACAATTTGCGCATTTTCTAACACTGTCAAACATCCATCCATCCGGATATCCTTCCATTTTCTACCGCTTATTCCCTTCGGGGTCGCTGGAGCCTATCTCAGCTACAATCAGGCAGAAGGTGGGGTACACCCTGGACAAGTCGCGACCTCATCGCAGGGTTAACACAGATAGACAGACAACATTCACTGTCAAACAAGCGTTATAAAAAGATTAACCACTGGTAAAATGTCAAAGCGGTTGACTAATTCAGAATGTTGTGCATAGGATAGACTGGAATTAAAAGTAGTCTGTTCCAGTGTCAAACTGTTGCCGGCATATAACCTTTTAACTGCACAGGCAATGTTTTGTTTGGCTAACATTTCAACATTCTTAACTGCCATAAAAGTGTGAAAAAAACGCAACAATATTCTTACTTAACAAAGCTATAGAACGAAAACAGCACCTTTTCATCTTGACGTTTAACCTTTCTTATTGTCACTCAGGTGCAAAAAAAAACACAAGCACTATTAAAGGGAAAAGGTTTTCTTAACTTGACAAATTACTGCTTTAAAGGTGAGTTAACTTTTTGTGTATGTTCTTCACTTAACAAACCTTTCTCTACTTTTGAAAACATTTCTAAAAAAAAAAAGCCTAAGAAAAATCTACTTTGGTGCTAAATTTAGCAATAACAAGGTCTGGCATAGTAACAGCATGCATGACCAAAATTCATGCGACTAATTAAATTTGTATAGAGGGTCGACGGTAATATTAATTAAATAATATTAAATCTTGATCCTCTCACCTCAGGCTCCTCGCACGGCGTTGTCTCGAGGGACATGGTGGAGGACAACATGGAGTCTTCCACATGCCCCAGCGGGGAGGGGGGCTCCCACTGGGTGGTGCCTGTAGGGATGTGCCAGTAGTAGGTGCCCGACGTATCTCGCACCCTCATCCAGCCGGCGGGGAGGTCTGTGTCTGTCTCAAAGGCGCTGGAGTCCCAGAAGGTCTCTGAGAGGATAAATTGGGCCCACTTTACTCCCCGTAGTATTGTGTATTGTGTAGGGCTGAAGTGTATCACGATATAGGTGTTTTACATCGGTCAAAATCAATATTTTTTCATATTTTTTATGACCTATTCTAAAACAATATATTTAATGTAAACATTTTTATTCAAAATGTAACTTTCTTCTGATTATAACCCTCTTAGGGATCAGGTGAAAGGAAAGGTAAACACTCAAACAATGTAAACAAACTTCTAAAATAACATTGAACACTTTTGAAGTGAAGTACTTCTTAAAACTAAAGTGCAAAAATAAGGAATATGTAAGCAAATGTATTAAAGTCTAAAAAAACAGTGCAAAGTGTGAAAATGTAAACATAGAGAAACCTGAGCAGAACTATTTTCTGCAGGTTTAGTGCCGGCTGTGGTCAAGGGTGTGGTATTACTGATTACAAGCACCTTGGTCTGACTACGGTCCGTTTTAAAAAGTCCAAAAACTGCCATACTGTCTAGGTGACTTTTCCTTTTTTATCGACAACTTCTTCACTCTCTGCAGTCATTTTTAGTTTCTCTTCTCACTCCATGCACAGAATCAACTGCGAGACAACAAGATGACGCAACCAAACTTGATAGTTGATACTGTGTTGATACGTGTCACTCCCACCGATCAGTGATAATGTCCTGCGTTGCTCGTCTACCAGAAAACAAATTCCTTTGTTCATGCAACCAACCTTGCCTCGCAACTTCCGGTTATTTCCGATGGAAAAAAATACATATATATTCAACGTTTATCAAACGCACTTCTTGTTGATATCGATTACGTGTCTATCGTGATAAAAATAGATATCGTTTTATCGCCAAGCTCTAGTAGTGCAACACAACAAACGTGTGTTTACCTCTGTTTCCATTGGGAGAAGTGTCCGAGGTGTTATCCTGAGACACAGCAGGCCAGTTGGATTCTTCATCGCTGGGCGTCCCGTTCATGTTGGCAAACAGGAGGCATGCATTCCCGCCCGTGTCGCCGCCCTCTCCCTGGGCCTCTTCAGCCCCTTCATCCCCTCCAGCGGACGTCTCCTCTTCTTCCTCGGACTTCTCTCCCTTCTCCTCCTCTTCCCTCTCCTTCTCCTTGTCCTCCAGGCTGTGGATGACCAGGGGCTCATTGAGGATGTTTTTTTCTTCCTCCTGAATCAGGCCAGGGGTCGTGGCTATTTTAGGAGACTTGGTCTGCTCTTCGTTGCTCTGATGTTCCTCATCTTGGCCCACAAAGTCCTCCATGTTTCCATTTTGGCTGATGTTGCAGTTGTGGTCCTGCTCCGGCTGGTTCTCGCTGACTTTGCGCAGCTGGTTCTGGCCCTCCTTCAGCCACTTGGCGTTGGTGCCCGTGGACTCCTGGTCACACCAGTCGTTCAGCTTGTTTTTTAGTTCCTCGTCGTGCTTCTGCTTGTTCGCCACCACGTAGGGCATGTCCTCGTCCTTGTGGCCACCCATGGTCACTTTCCACGTAGCTGTAAGTAAACATAATGAGATTAGATGAACCTTAGGCCCCGTTTTACACTGCACACCAAATTTTTTTTGCCCTCAAGTTACACAGATCAAATTTTTTCTGCCAGTCTAAACGCTCAAAAGTGCTTAAAAAATGATATTTTGCTCAAAATGATCTTTTGGCATCATATTCAGGCTAGGGTTGTCCTGATACCAATATTTTGGTACCAGTACCAAAATGTATTTCGATATTTTTCTGTACTTTTCTAAATAAAGGGGACCACAAAAATGGTATTATTGGCTTTATTTTAACAAAACATCTTACGGTACATTAAACATATGTTTCTTATTGCAATCCAAGAACAATGTTGTCCTTAAATAAAATAGTAAACATACTAGAGAACTTGTCTTTTAGTAGTAAGTAAACACACAAAGTCTCCTAATTTGTCTGCTGATGTATGCAGTAACATATTGTGTCATTTCGCATTCTATTATTTTGTCAAAATTATGACAGACAAGCGGTAGAAAATTGATTATTAATCTACTTGTTCATTTACTGTTAATATCTGCTTACTTTCTCTTTTAACATATTTTATCTACACTTCTGTTAAAATGTAATAATCACTTATTCTTCTGTTGTTTGATACTTTACATTAGTTTTGGATGAGACCACAAATTTGGGTATCAATCCGATACCAAGTCGTTACAGGATCATACATTGGTCATATTCAATGTCCTTTAGTGTCCTGGGACGTATTTCCTTAGTTTATAAACATAATATTTTTTGTTTTTAAAAGGAAAAAAGATGTTGTGATGCTAAAAAAATATCGATGTAATTATAGTAGTATTGACTAGATACGCTCCTGTACTTGGTATCATTACAGTGGATGTTAGGTGTAGATCCACCAATGGCGTTGGTTATATTGTAGTGTCCCGGAAGAGTTGGTGCTGGAGGGAAAGCACCTATGCCTGAGGGGGTTTCAGTGTTATAACTTCACCTTTTTCGTTAGTTTTTAAGCCAGAATGCGTCCGTTCTCCCTTTTCTGTCTACATACTGTCTGCTTGTAAGTAATCAGTGATAGTGCGCTGCCGAACTTGCTCCTCTGCTCGGAAAACCAGCAATGTCACGACGTGACTACGCGCTGTCATGCCCGTTAAAAAAAAGGGGGATGTACTTTTTAGAGGCGGTATAGTACCGAATAAGATTCATTAGTATCGCAGTACTATACTTATACCGATTGTAATCTGATCTTTTCAAATGTGACTGTAGTCTAAACACAATGCGACCTGAATGTGGCCTGAATGTGACTTTTTCGTCAGCTTTGGGCGATCTACGTCATTCGTGTGCGCCGGAAAGACGTAGTCGCCAGCGGAAGTGGATATTTCATCACAACATCCTGTTTCGGTGAGCAAAGTTTATTTAAGACAACCGAATTTTCGGTGCATCACTTGTCAATAGGGCGCAAAATATCAGGCTATATGTAATACATGAATATTTATTTTGATTCTGAAGAAATAGCGATTGTTGTAGGACCGGAATCAACGCTGTGGCGCATTTGCTTATATGTGAGTTGAAAAATAAAGCTCCTGTAGATCCACGCTCATGTCGGTCTCTCCTCTACTTAACAGCCATAAAAAGATTACAACCCTCCGAAATATATTACCGTACACTATATACATCCATTCATACATTATATTACTTTCATTTACATTCACATAAAAAAACACTCATTTTTAAGGAAGTAGTAGCGACTTCCTCCCGGTCAACTTACAAACCCCGTTTCCATATGAGTTGGGAAATTGTGTTCGATGTAAATATAAACGGAATACAATGATTTGCAAATAATTTTCAACTCATATTCAGTTGAATATGCTACAAAGACCAAATTATTGATGTTCAAACTGATAAACATTTTTTTTTTGCAAATAATCATTAACTATAGAATTTGATGCCAGCAACACGTGACAAAGAAGTTGGGAAAGGTGGCAATAAATACTGATAAAGTTGAGGAATGCCCATCAAACACTTATTTGGAACATCCCACAGGTGAACAGGCAAATTGGGAACAGGTGGGTGCCATGATTGGGTATAAAAGTAGATTCCATGAAATGCTCAGTCATTCACAAACAAGGATGGGGTGAGGGTCACCACTTTGTCAACAAATTTGTGAGCAAATTGTTGAACAGTTTAAGAAAAACCTTTGTCAACCAGCTATTTCAAGGAATTTAGGGATTTCACCATCTACGGTCCGTAATATCATCAAAGGGTTCAGAGAATCTGGAGAAATCACTGCACGTAAGCAGCTAAACCCGTGACCTTCGATCCCACAGGCTGTACTGCATCAACAAGCGACATCAGTGTGTAAAGGATATCACCACATGGGCCCAGGAACACTTCAAAACCCACTGTCAGTAACTACAGTTGGTCGCTACATCTGTAAGTGCAAGTTAAAACTCTCCTATGCAAGGCGAAAACCGTTTATCAACAACACCCAGAAACGCCGTCGGCTTCGCTGGGCCTGAGCTCATCTAAGATGGACTGATACAAAGTGGAAAAGTGTTCTGCGGTCTGACGAGTCCACATTTCAAATTGTTTTTGGAAACTGCGGACATCGTGTCCTTCAAACCAGAGAGGAAAAGAACCATCCGGATTGTTATAGGCGCAAAGTTGAAAAGCCAGCATCTGTGATGGTATGGGGCTGTATTAGTGTCCAAGACATGGGTAACTTACATATCTGTGAAGGCGCCATTAATGCTGAAAGGTACATACAGGTTTTGGAGCAACATATGTTGCCATCCAAGCAACGTTACCATAGACGCCCCTGCTTATTTCAGCAAGACAATGCCGAGCCACGTGTTACATCAACGTGGCTTCATAGTAAAACAGTGCGGGTACTAGACTGGCCTGCCTGTAGTCCAGACCTGTCTCCCATTGAAAATGTGTGGCGCATTATGAAGCCTAAAATACCACAACGGAGACCCCCGGACTGTTGAACAACTTAAGCTGTATATCAAGCAAGAATGGGAAAGAATTCCACCTGAGAAGCTTAAAAAATGTGTCTCCTCAGTTCCCAAACATTTACTGAGTGTTGTTAAAAGGAAAGGCCATGTAACACAGTGGTGAACATGCCATTTCCCAACTACTTTGGCACATGTTGCAGCCATGAAATTCTAAGTTAATTATTATTTGCAAAAAATAAATAAAGTTTATGCCACTTTGGCCTGCAGACCAAACGTAGTCAAAGAGACACCGGCAGCCAATCTGCTCTTATTTTTGTTTGGAGGCTACTCAGAAAATGTGTCCTTAACAAGGTACTGCACTACCAACATAACTCTTGTAAAGGTAAACAAAACAATTACAGTAATACCTCAACTTAAGAGTGTATTGAGATAAGAGCTTTCTCTCTGGTAATTGTTGTGCTTTAAGTTGCAAGCAAAAACTTCAGCATCCCCACCATTAGTTGGCGTAGAAAATGCCACAGCGAACCACCCAAAACATTAGGTCTTACACACGAGCATTAGCTTACAGGTAGAGATGCACATAACTTTGTTTTCCAAGCAGGGGAAGAAAGAAAGTGAGTGTGAAGGACAATGTTAAGGAGAACAAAGTGATGCTATCCATTGAATTAAAAAAATAAATCAACAATAACATTAGCGAGCGTAATTTGCAATTTGAGCGTATTACTGCTGGTCTGTACCATGCTGTAGCAGAATGAGCCAGCAAAGAATGTTAAAATAATTTTAAAAAACACCAGCCATTTATCCATGAAAATATGGAAAAGCTGCTGGTGATGTTTGACAGAGAAGCAGCTGGAAGGAGATACCTTAGAAGTCCGCTCCCCAAGGCAAATGTACATAACTATTTTATCACTTCATAAAACTACTGCAGTTGTTTGTACAACATTCTATTTTATTAATTTTTCATACAATAATTCTCATATGAAAGTTGTTCTTTGTTAAAGGCATGAGAAATGGTAAAATTGCGCTGATTTAGTGGGACCACAAACCAAGTAAAGTGATTTCAATTCATTACAATAGTAGATGTTCAATTGATATGATTTGAGTGTTTTTGAGTTAAGAATTAATTGAGGCACTACTGTACTCATTTATTTTTGGACATTTTACCTAAAGTTCATTTTTAAACAAAAAAAACTGCATAATGACTTAACCCTTGTGTATTGTTCATTTTGTTGTCACTTTTATGTTAAAATACTGAACAGATGTTTACCTTATCCCAATAAACATCTGTTCAGTATTTTAACATAAAAGTGTTTGATTGTGAGGCATTAAAATCCACAAAATGCAGCGGGTCCATCAGACCCACAAACCCTGGCTGAGTAACAATATGAACGTTGCACGGAAAATTTCTCTGCCAGTTTCTGCATCCCACAGGGATTCTTCTTTTGTGTTTCTGCACCTGCGGTTCCCACACAAGGTTGCAACATTGTTTATCAACACTGTCTGCTCTCATTTTCTCGCACATTTGACCCTCTGATGTTCTGTGTACCTACACTCTGTCCTCCCCGTCTAGGCCTGCTGTGTGTGTGTGTGTGTGTGTGTGTGTGTGTGTGTGTGTGTGTGTGTGTGTGTGTGTGTGTGTGTGTGTGTGTGTGTGTGTGTGTGTGTGTGTGTGTGTTTGTGGTACACAGTACATCAATTTCCACTCTTCTATTAGCCCCGGGTCCAATGGACTCGGACATCTTATACGTAATAGAAATGTGTAGGGGGAGTGTATGGTGTGTGGTCATTAAATATATATTCTGATATATGTTCTTCACAGAAAATGAGCCAAAGTCAGTGGAGTCTCAGTTTGAAAAATTAATTAATTGTATCATTTTTCTTTTAATAAAAAATTAAAACGGGTCCCACAGACCCGAACACCACACAAGGGTTAAGTATTGACATTCCATCTATATCAGTGGTTCTTAACCTTGTTGGAGGTACCGAACCCCACCAGTTTCATATGCGCATTCACCGAACCCTTCTTTAGTGAAAAATAAAATGTTTTGGGGTTTTTTTCAAATTCAAGACAAAAGTTATATGTTTTTGGTAACACTTTAGTATGGGTAACACATTCTAAGTAACAAAGACTTAATTTAGAGTGTTTTGGACACTAGGGGAACATATTCAAAGTAACAAAGACTTAATTTAGAGTTATTTGGTTAGGGTTAGGGGGTTAGGGCCAGGGTTATAATAAGGCCATGCCGAATAAGGCATTAATAAGTACTTAATAATGACTAGTTAAGAGCCAAAGTGTTACTAATTTGCATGTTAATAAGCAACTAATTAATGGTGAATATGTTCCCCATACTAAAGTGTTACCATGTTTTTTTTACTGGTGCACAAAATTAACCGTGCATGAACATCACCTTGTTCAAACAACAAAACCAACACAGTGCATAAACTCACAACAAATTACACACCTGCAAATCAGTCTGACTTCTGCTGTTGCCGTATTCGTAATATGCCGATAGGGAGAAGTTTTTATTTACACGAACCCTTGAGCCTGACTCACCGAACCCCTCGGGTTCGATCGAACCCAGGTTAAGAACCACTGATCTATATTGTTTGGTCTTAAAGACATCCATTTACATAACATTTATTAGCTCAATACTATACACCAGTGGTTCTCAAATGGGGGTATGCGTACCCCTGGGGGTACTTGAAGGTATGCCAAGGGGTACGTGGGATTTTTTTAAAATGTCTGTCAAAAAGAAAGGTGAAAAGAAATGCAACAATGCAATATTCAGTGTTGACAGCTAGATTTTTTGTGGACATGTTCCATAAATATTGATGTTAAAGATTTCTTTTTTTGTGAAGAATTTTTTAGAATTAAGTTCATGAATCCAGATGGATCTCTATTACAATCCCCAAAGAGGGCACTTTAAGTTGATGTTTACTTCTATGTGTAGAAATCTTTATTTATAATTGAATCACATGTTTATTTTTCAACAAGTTTTTAGTTATTTTTATATCTTTTTTTCCAAATAGTTCAAGAAAGACCACAACAAATGAGCAATATTTTGCACTGTTATACAATTTAATAAATCAGAAACTAATGACGTAGTGCTGTATTTTACTTCTTTATCTCTTTTTTTTAACCAAAAAATGCTTTGCTCCGATTAGGGGGTACTTGAATTAAAAAAATGTTCACAGGGGGTACATCACTGAAAAAAGGTTGAGAACCACTGCTATACACCATCCATACATCCATTTTTCTACCGCTTGTCCCTTTTGGGGTCGCGGGGGGTGCTGGAGCCTATCACAGCTGCATTCGGGCGGAAGGCGGGGTACACCCTGGACAAGTCGCTATCTCATACACAAACCATTAAAACCAAAGTGTCCTGAAAAAATAGCTTATTTTGATTATTTTACTGGACACTCAAAACAATGTGTATATATTAAAGTAAATATTAGTGATATATACAACAATATAATAGAGATTGGGTGTTAGCATGTTAGCTTGGAAGCGGCTTAGGTCGCCGGTATAAACTTTAATCGGTGTAAAATACTAATACCGACTAGATAATTGACATAAATGACAATATGCACAATATTGATTATTTTAACCATTACTGTCATCCTTTCCGGCCTTTTATTGGATTTACAGTAATCCTTCGAATCACACACGTATTTCGCCATTTGCCAACATAACATCTATAATAGATGTGGGGGGGAGGAAGGTGACGCATCACGACGGCCTTTTTTCCGCCGTTATGCAACACAAACACTCCTTCAGTGGCACCCACACTTCGCTGGATGTCAGCTACATTTTTGGAATGCCATAGCCGCAGCTGGATGACAATAATAAAATAACGGGCACCGTCCACTACCATCACCGTCCTCCATCTTGGCTAGGCTAATGCTAGCTAGCTAACGTCGCCGCGGTGGAGGATTAAACACCACATTCTCAGTTAAAATGTAAACGAAACATTCCTACTTACCGCCGGACCCTGCTTGGCTTCGAAATATGTCGAGTGTGTGCGAGCTAACTACATGTTTCTATGTTAGCGCGAAGTGTGCCATCCGTCTGTAGATGGTGGCGGTGGTGCTCGGCTGGTGATGGAGGAGGGGGGAGCCTGGCAGCTTCGTCACCTGCTGACGTCACGGACAAGCTCAAACATGACTTTATGCATTATTTACAACACCTACAAGGGAAAATAATATCCTTAACTACCATAATTGATGGATTTATACGGTGATATGCACAATTTTAGGCGCGCAGTTAGTTTGTCAAAGATCGTCTATACGACAGGAATGCTCTGCTGCTTTCAAGGACCCGCAGTAAAAAAAAAAGACTACTCAAAGATCCGAGGAGTGCAATGCTGTTTTTTAAAACAATCTATGGCAAAACCACTATCGGACAGCTGGGATTATTCTGCTTTTTTTAATTTATTATATTTGTATTAATTATTTTCCAAAAACAACACCAGCCAAAACATATAACAAGCAGAGGAAAAACAAAACACACAAGACAAAGCAAATAAAACAAAGCAAAACAAACCCCCCTCCCCCACACACTCCCACACACATTCACTGAGAGAAGTTACATGGACTAGAGAAAATCCAAAATGAAAATAAATTAAAATAAAAACAAATAAACTAAGAAAAATAGATAATAATAATAACAATAATTCATACATTAACCATCTGACCAAGCCAGTCTATTGAATTTTGCAGTCAAGATATTTCATCCCTCTGCTTCAACCCTAAACTAACACCCTCCCCGGATTGATAATAATCAAATGTAAATAATCAAATGTAGATAATTTTTCTTATGCTTTCTGATCTCTCTCTATGTCCACTACTTGCTGTACATATCCTTCCAAGTCAGACCTACACTGTTTCAATGTCCCCAGATTGTAGATAAAATGTAAATAATTCAATGTATATACTCTGATGATTATCTTGTGTGATGACTGTATTATGATGATAGTATATATCTGTATCATGAATCCATTTACGTGGACCCCGTTAAACAAGTTGAAAAACTTATTGGGGTGTTACCATTTAGTGGTCAATTATAGGGAATATGTACGTCACTGTGCAATCTACTAATAAAAGTCTCAATCAATCAATGCTGTTTTTAAGGCCCTATTGCAAAAGCACTAGTCGGAGAACTACACTATGTAACTGGGATGTTCTGCAGTTTAAAAAAAATAAAATAATGGCTAACGTGTAAGTTAAAGGTCCTCTATACAGTATATGATAGTAGCGCTCTGCTATTTTTAAGCAACTGCAAAAAAAAACGTAACAGGAGGACCTCTTCCAACATTAAAAACAGTTGCAAGTCAAAGATCCTCTATGCGAAAGTGGCGCTCTTCTGGTTTTAAAGGACCTCTTCCAATGCTACAAAATTGCATGTCAAAGATTATCTATGCGACAGTAGCTATTTTTAAGTGCCAACTGCAAAAACATCTAAAAGGACCACTCTGCTGTTTTTAAGGACCTCATTCAACACTGCAAAATTGCAAGTCAAAGATCCTCTATGCGACAGTAGTCTCTGCAGTTATTAAGCACCAACTGCAAAAACATGTAACAGGATCGCTGTGTTGTTTTTAAAGCACTCTTCCAACATTAAAAAAAAATGCAAGTCAAAGATCCTTAATATAACAATGAAGCTCTGCTATTTTTAAGCACCAACTGCAAAAGCATGCAATAGGACCACTCTGTTGCATTTAAGGACCTCTTCCAACGCTACAAAAGTGCAAGCCAAAGATCATCTATGCGAAAGTAGCGCTCTGTTGTTTTTAAACACCAGCTGCAAAAACATGTTACAGGATCGCTCGGCTGTTTTTAAGGACCTCTTCCAACATAAAAAAAAATGCAAGTCAAAGATCTTCTATACAAGAGTAGCGCTCTGCTATTTTTAAGGACCTCTTCCAACATAAAAAAAAATGCAAGTCAAAGATCTTCTATGCGAGAGAAGCGCTCTGCTGTTTTTAAGCACCAACTGCAAAAACATGCAACAGGATTGCTTCGGTGCTTCTTAGGACCTCTTCCAACAATTAAAAAATTGCAAGTCAATTATATTCTATACAACAGTAGCGCTATGCTGTTTTTAAGGACCTCTTCTAACAGTACTAAAGTGCAAGTCAAAGATCCTCTATGCGACAGTAGCACTCTGCTGTCAAGGGTCCTCTATGTAAGGGAATGGGCATGTTGCAAAAACACAAGTCAAAGATCCTATATATGCAGGAGTACAAATGTTAGGCTCCCAGACCAGGAAGTTGTTGATGACATTCCAAAAACATATTATTAACTTGTTTTTGTCCATAACTAAGATTTTAGCTTGAATTTATGAAAACACAGACAGAGAATCAACACGTTTCCTTTTTAATATACTTTATATATATATGTATATATATATATATATAAATACATTTGTATGGGTTGCTTTAGAGTTTGGCTTCAACAACCTGTGATTGGACACAAGCAAGCAAAGCTAGTGGAGGCACAGAAACAATGAATTGAGATAGATGAGTGGGAAATGATCATACGTAAGAAAAAGAAGCTGTAAAAGACAGAAAGTATGATTATAAAACACCGTGAAACAATGATGTGTTGATTTACAGTATGATACAGGGTATTGTTTGCTACAATTCAACATAAAAGAACACTCGTGTCTCATCCCAGGCACTTTTGAATTGATGTTGTACAGCTAAGAGACTTCAATGTTATTTTACAAAAGCACATTTGCAGTATTCTTTTTAATAAATGTGACGTGAGGTAAAAATAGTGGCTTTAGATTTAAAACGAAAAAAGGCGCAGATAAATATTCTGTTATTAAGTGTACAGAAAATAGTTTGGATTGGACAGCCTTACAAGTCACACAAGAAATGCTGACACGTCTGGAAAAGAAAGTTATACTGCAGAAGTTTCCAGCGTAAATACACCATTCACTTCCAAATAAAACTCACTGAGGCGATGCCTGGTACTGCCCTCTGCAGGTTATATATTCAGTCCTCCTATGATTACAGTCAACATGATGGACAGTCCTGCTGAGCTTTTGAGGAGATTGCATCAGCAATGAGGATGGGGAAAAACTCCCACAATGAAACAGAAAATACAGGAGAAGCTGGTGCTCAATGCTGCGGTAAGGAAAAAAATTGTTTAAGGCAATACTGGCAAGCGCCAACATCCGCGCTAAGATGTCCACTACAAATGGAGAGGCTTTCTTTGTTTCACTTGTCCTGCATTTTGTCCAGAATGGGCACAATCATGTCAAATTTGGGCCTCTTGGCCGGGTCCTCGTTCATGCAAATCTTCATCAGCTTGCAGATGTGGGGGGAGATGCCGGGAGGAATGGTGGGCCTCAAGCCCTCTAAGGCCACCTGAACGATAACAGACCAGGGTAAGTGTGGCTGGTAAAGGCGTTTAACAAAGTGTAAAAAAGTTGACCTACAATAGCAGATAATCGCAAAAGTCTGTAATTTGTGCAAGGTCATATACGCTGGCATTAAAAGCTGTGGCTGTAGGTAACCTAACAATGTAGTCTTTAACGCCACAAGATGGCAGTAGCTGTATTTAAAGCAGGGCTGTCAAACTCATTTTAGCTCAGAGGGGAGCAAAATCTATTCCCACGTGGTGCGGATGGATAAAATCATGGCATAATAACTTAAAAATACAACTATGACAACTTCAGATTGTTATTGTTGTTTTACTTCGGCCCAAAATAGAACAAGCACATTCTGAAAAATTACATATCACCAATAATCCTCTTGACAAAACACTTCAAAAGTTAGTTAAACATTCTGAGGAAAAAAATGGTGCAGTTTCAAAAACACCATGAAGAACACAATGAATTTAGACTTAATCTCAGTGTATCTACAAAGCAATGATTAAACTTTAAGTCACAGCCCATCTAAGCTTGACAAAAAAACAAATAAAGCATAAATGTAAAATGAGAATGCTGCTGTTTTTATGGACCCACTGCAAAAACACAGTTTAAAGATACTTTATGTACTGTAACAGGAGAGTGTTGCTCTTTTCAAGGACTTACTGCAAAAATGCAGTAAAAATTCTGTATGTAACAGGAAAACACTGCTGTTTTAGGGACCAAAAGTGCAGTTTAAAGATACTCGATGTAACAGGAGAACCTTGCTGTTTTATGGACCTACTGCAAAAATGCAGTTTAAAGATACTCTGTGTAACAGGAAAACTATGTATGTCTATGGAAAACACAGCTGTTTCTAAAGACCTACTGTAAAAATGCAGTTTAAAAGATACTCTATGTAACAGGAAAACACTCATGTTTTAGGGACCTAATGCAAAAGTGCAGTTTAAAGATACTCAATGTAACAGGAGAACTTTGCTCTTTTTATGGACCTTCCACAAAAATGCAATAAAGATACTCGATGTAACAGAACCCTGCTGTTTGTATGGACCTACTGCAAAAATGCAGTTTAAATATACTCTATGTAACAGGAGAACACTGCTCTTTTTAAGGACCTACTGCAAAAACACTAGTCAATGATCCTTTGTGTGACAGGAGCATTCTGTTTTGTTTTTAGCACCAACTGCAAAAACAAAGAGTTTTCTGTAAAACCTCCTAAAATCAAAGCAGTCTTGATTGTTTCCATTTCAAATCTATTGTGCTGGAGTTTAAAAAGACACAATGAAAAAGAAATGTGAAAAGGTGCCACTTTGCTAACCTTCATGCCAATCTCCATGTTGGAAAGGTCTGCAAAGGGAACCTCCCTGGTCACCAGCTCCCACAGCAGCACAGCGAAGCTCCACATGTCTGCTGACCGCCGGTTGATCTCCTCTGGCTTCTTCTGCAGGGCTGACAACCAACCAGAGCAAGCACGAGCAGTTAGAAACAAACGGAAACACGCTGAAGTAACTCCAGCTCTTTCCAGAAACGCCACATTTCACACAACAATTCCATTTTTTTGCATCTGTGTCTTATCAAAGCATTATTCTAATCTCATTTCCAGTTTGCCTCCTTTCTAATCAGTTTAGATAAGACATGTGCATCTCTTGGGAAAATCAGACGGAGATAACATTTTCTCAACAGAGTCCCCCACCCTCTCCGACGGCATCATTCTCACTCCAGCTGTCCTGATAGATCTGTGCGGTATCATTGACACGTACCCTCAGGGGCGACCCAAGCGGGCGAGTACATCCTGCCGGGACACTGAAAGGAGAACTTGACGTCTGCCATGCTGATCCTAGCAGTCATGTCTTCATCTATCTGTGGAGACACCAGGATAAAGATGTCACTCTTGAGTGGATGGGACACTGCATTCTCACAGGACATTCAATACACTACATCAGGGGTGTCAAACTCAAATACCGAGTGGGCCAAAATTTAAAACTGAACAAAGCCGCGGGCCAAGGTTGAACAAATTAACCTTTTAATAGCGACCCAAACAAGTTTTGCATTGAATATTGAACAAGCAATGCTTATATAACTTTATAGTGACATGCAAAATCGAGTTTCAAATAATAATAATAATAATAATTAAAACATATCAATGGCATATCAAATACAATTTAAATAAAAATTTAATACCTCTTTTCTATTTGCAGCCTTCTGAGGTAAATATCAACATTAACTTTTTCCACAGGCTAATAAATTAGAAAATAAAATAACAATGAATAAACCAACCATTCAGGACTTTAAACTGCTCCGTTTGCAACACACTGATCTAATCTGATGTGCCCAAGCCAGATACCTGACATATTTTCTTGGATGCTAGTTCATTAATGTCAGGGCTCAGGCTTTGAGCTGAGGCATCTTTCATTATCGAACAAAGTTGCTCATCAGTCATTATACCTCGTAGTCCACCCGGACCACAGTCTTGGGGGCGTGCTTTAAAAGCACTGCGTTTATCGTCCTCCACGAGCTGTCGTCACGTCTGCTTTTCATCCATTCCAACAACGTGCCGGCCCGATCACCCCCCTCCGTGCGTCGGTTGAGGCGGGCGAGGTTGGGGGGCGGGGTTTGGTGGTAGCGGGGGTGTATATTGCAGCCCGGAAGAGTTAGGGCTGCATGGGATTCTGGGTATTTGTTTTGTTGTGTTTATGTTGTGTTACGGTGCGGATGTTCTCCCGAAATGTGTTTGTCATTCTTGTTTGGTGTGGATTCACAATGTGGCGCACATTTCTAACAGTGTTAAAGTTATCTATACGGGCACCGTCAGTGTAACCTGTATCGCTGTTGGCCAAGTATGCGTTGCATTGACGTGTGTGTGCGTGCTGATGCCACACATATTATGTGACTGGGCCAGCATTTGCTGGACTGGGTGAAAAGCGGACGTGACGATTTTTGGGAGGGGCACTGCAATTTGAGAGTCTCTCGGGAGGGTTGGCAAGTATGAGAATTAGCGGTGAACATTAGCGGTGAATGCGGTGTTACCGCGGCACCGCCGCTGAATACATTCGGCGGGCCAGCTCTAGTATTAATTTGATATCGCCTCAAGGGCCAAGTGAAATTACACGGCGGGCCAAATTTGGCCCGCGGGCCAGAGTTTGACACCCATGCACTACATGGACAAAAGTATCAGGACATTACACATACAATGAGGAGAGTGGAACATAGAAGAAAATATGGAGATACAGTTCAAACAAATTCCACTCTTTTCTAAAAATCTTTTTGCAAAATGATGATGGGCTTCTTCCAAGCATGTCTTTTATCCATCAAGCACCACGTCTCCTATAGTCACCGGGTGTGTGATCAACAATGTGAATAACTGTTGGGGTCTCTAATTACCCAGGGTCAAAAAACACTGGCGTTAACGGCTGTGGATGCAAGCAAACTCCAGATGTCATTTTGTTGTTAACAGCACAGAATAGCAATAGTTGCAATAAAGTATGAGTGGTCAGCATCCATTAGCTTTATCTATCTCTGCATGCACTTTAAAATGTTGGTAAAATAAGTTGCTATATACGGTATATTAAGTTTTCACATTTCACATGCCTTAACACCCTGTCCTCTTTGCAGTTTAGGTAAATAAACACTTTGGCTATAATTACAGCATTTACAGTAAACACACATATTCCTAAAATGGTCCGAAACCGATTTTTGTTCTTTTTAGTGAACTTTTTAACTTTAAACCCCATTGTGTCTCCTAAGCACAAGACTTGCGGGGCAGCAGTCAAAGAAAGTTCAAATTGGCTACTCTAAGCGGCTCAAACGACAACCATCAACAAGAATAAAGATGGTATCTTTGGACATATGAAAGGATCTTCTCCATTATTGAGACTTCCTCCTCCCAATAACTTTCCATTGCAACACTCCTTCTAGTGTGCAAGACAATCATAATCAACAGGGATAAAACTAGAGATTGTTAACTCTTTTTTTAGCCGTTTTGTTTGATTATTGTATTTTATCTCCTTATTACTGTATTTTGTATGTCCTTTATGCGTTCTGTGTATTATGCGAAAACTCTACTGATGTGGGAATGAAACTCTTGCGTAAACCTAGTACAGGACAGTATGATGGGTATCATTTACATTTTAACCGATACTAATAGCAAACCGGTACTTGAAAAAAAGTGCCGGTGCTTAAACAGTGCCTGAACCAGTACTTGAAATATGGAATGCACATTTTTTACAAAAAAAAAAAATCAAAAAAAAATCATTTTTTAAATTCTTACTTAATTTTGTGCCATTCAAATTAAATAGACAAGTAATTGAAATGCTTTAATTGTATAAATCAAATGATAACTCAGGAACACATAAAAAAAATAAGCAATACAGAACATAGAGAAATGTGAGTTTTGTGTTGTAATATTGATGCTCATAACGCAACTTTGCTCTTTGTAACCGTCAATGGTGCATAATGAGGAAGTGCTGTGTTGTTGTGGCAACTGGCCAGCGGTGTAATGAGGGCTACTGTTGGCGTCTTTAGGTCGGCAATAATGTTTATAAAGAGCATTGGACTCTGTGGGCTTCTGTTGGGATGCTGCATTACTTACAAGACATTTCTTGTACGATATCACCACCAAGCACAGGTGGTAAGGCTGGACGATTAAGGCGAAAATAATGATTACAATTACCTTGATTGATTTTGAAATAACAATTATTAACACGATTATTCATTAATTCGAGAATTAATTTTTCCACCAAAACTCAACTTTAAATATAATTTAAAAGAACAATAGATATAACTTAGTAACAAATTTACAATAAATAAATAAAAAATAATAGTAACAACAAATTAAAATAACAATAGCAATATAATAAAACACTAACATTTATTTTACCACCGTAGAATGTGTGCTTTTTGTGTCATAAAAAAAAGAAATCTTCACATTCATTGGTGCAATACGTCTTTGGAAAATGTTGAATGATATTTTGAGTCAAAGTATATTTTTTGTAAACATTTAAGCTTGATTTAAGTACATTGTGCTTCTGTAAGGTTCTTTTTTTGAAACATTTGTTTTGTTAGATTTCTCATTGTATCCCATTGGGTTGACTTTTCTTGCCCTGATGTGGGATCTGAGCCGAGGATGTTGTTGTGCCTTGTGCAGCCCTTTGAGAAACTTGTGATTTAGGGCTATATAAATAAACTTTGATTGATTGATTGACTGATAGCGCAGTCAGATGTGGCGCACAGCGCTAATATTGTGAAGGGGGGAAGTGTACTGTTGTTCTAAACTTTGACAAGTAAGGAGACGAATTCAGGCTGTTAAAAAAAAAAATAAAAAAAAAATAAAAGAGAGCCTCTCAAGTTGCGACTGCTGCCCTGTTTGTACATTGATCTTACATCGATGATGTCGTTCACAACAACACAAGCAGATTAAATGTGTTGCGGGTGTTGGCATTGTTTTTGGTAGCTTTAGCTTCACAGTTGAGTTGCTGTTTCAAGTGACCGTATCGACATTGTTTATTTTAGGACGCTACTCATAAACAGCGCGTGCAACAGCAACAAACATGGCAGCTTAGACACAAAGTTAAATCATGAAATGCATCCTTACCCGAGCAAAAACGATGCATATTTATCCGGAAGAGTCTTGATACCAATTTCCTTGACCCAGCTACACACAAAGAAGTTGTAGACCTCCATGCTTTTCCAAGTTTTCATCTGTTTTGCCGTGTAGAATGGTGTCTGGAGCACAGTAGTTCGATATGTCTGGAAACGCAACTGACGTATACCGTATTTTTCGGACTGTAAGGCACACTTAAAATCCTTTCATTTTCTCAAAAATCGACAGCGCACCTTATAACCCGGTGCGCCTAATGTACGGAATAATTCTGGTGGTGCTTACCGATTTCGAAGCAATTTTATTCGGTACACGGTGTAATGATAAGTGTGACCAGTAGAAAGTAGTCACACATAAGAGATACATGTAGACTGCAATATGACGGCAGTAAAAAACACCATAACTTTAAATGTTCCATTGAAAATAAAGAACATACACACGGCACTCAAAAATCTGTCAAAATGTTTTAGTATGACTTTGAAGCCGAACTGCTCGATGGATTGTCGGCCAATTACTGCTACCGTAGTCAGAAATACAAGTATTACTATGGTGTGTGTATAAGGACCGCAAACTGGCACCCATTAGCAGACATATTAGCTGGCGTTTTGTTTCACAATATTATGCAAAACCAACCTTTCTTGCCTTCTGGTACCTGCTGATGTGTATTTGAGATCTGCATAAGTCCTGAAAATTTACGCACGTCCGCCACTGTAGTCCGTGCGGATACCGTAGTCGATAAGCTTCTTCTTGTTCACTATCTTCCTGTTATGGGGCATTCACCCTCTGCTGTTGCCATTTCTAATATAAAGTAGCGTAAAGTTCTAACTTATATTTCGCTATGGAAGCACTAAAAACTACCGGTGTAGTGAGTTTACAAAATTCACCCGAGGAACTTTAATTATTAGAGAGTTCCAGTCGGACGGTTTTTCACGGGACACATTTCTGACGTTGTGAGCCACGGATGAGAAGATGCTGCTCCGTTGTTGATTTAAGTAAAGTCTGAATGTCATTAAAACAGTTAGCTCCATCTTTTGTCACTTCTTCAACTCCCGTCCTTGCACACTACACCGCTACAACAAATATGACGGGGAGAAGACGCTGTCGAAGGTGAGCCACGTTACTAAGACCGCTCACAAAACGGTGCATCCAGAAGTGACTGTCAGAAAGCGACTTGAAAATGGTCTGTAAAACAATAATCTATGCACAATTTTGACCAAGGAACCACCATTATATGTTATGTAGACCACAAGGAAATGTTTTAAATTTAGAAAAAAATCATAATATGACCCCTTTAATGCGCCTTATAATCCCGTGCGCCTTTTGTATGAAAAAAGACCTGAAGAGACCCGCTCATCGGCAGTGCGCCTTATAATCCGGAGCGCCCTATGGTCCAGAAAATGTGGTAATTCTTTAAACACTCGACAAATCTTTTTTTGATTAAGTATAAGGTTCTATTACATTGCATAGTTAAATTTTATGCGTGCATCTGCTTTTTACAGGAATATTTAAGCCTCTTTTGTACTCAGATAGTTAGCACACTGCTTGCTGTACAACAGCCATCTTAGCTTGGTTGACCACCACTAGTTTTCACTTCCGGGAAGAAGTCATGTGTCGGAATACAAACAATCGCTTAATTTTTCAGTCTGGTTACAACCGTTTATGTTGGCACCACGGTTTCGATGCCCATCCCTATACTACACGCAGCAAAATTGCACCACAGTGAAATGCAGTGTTGAATAACAGGTAAGTTGTGTAAGTAGTTCACAATTATGCACAAAGATATGTCTTCTCACCATGATGCTCTTGCTGTTAAGATAGTGGCGAGGGATCATTGGTTCAAGCGTGTGCAAGAAGGCCATCCCACAGGCAATATCCAGCGCAAACTTCACTGCCTGCGTCTGGTCCACCACAAAGTCTGACACAAGGAGCAAATACAAATGTTAAAAAAAAAATTTAGATACGTCGACATATACATAAATAGACAGTGAACAAACAATGTGTGGGACAACAGGAGACTATAAATGTGTGAAAAATACTCACTGGTGCCCTCATGCAGCACGTTGTAGAGGGAGCCATAAGGCATCCAGTGTGTGATGATGATGGGGTGAGGGGCGGGAGGAGACGGACATGCTCCCAACATGGGAAGGACATTTGGGTGGGAAAAAATCCTGGTGTGGTGCAGCGAAGACGAGGACAAGGAGGAAGACAGACCACAGACAGGATTTGACACCAACAGGAGTGTGAGACAACCCCAATGAAATCAAACATAGTTTGGTTGAACAACAGACAAATGGGTGATCATAAGAGCACAGATCATCGAGAAAATTAGACTTCCGATAACAAACCTGAGTTTGGGATATTCCTCATTGAAGTCTCTGCTTTTCCTTGTGGTCCAGTCGCGAACTTTTAACACTTTGACCACAATCTCGTTTCCTTGCCAGCGCCCTTGCCACAACTACATAATAACACATTAAGTCATATTTCACTCAAATTATATATACATTTATATAAATAAACATTGCCTCATTAGTATAAATATACCTCTCCTGACTGGTTCTCGTTTATTCTAGCCAGGAGAGAGAGCTGTTTATAGTCAATGCCTGCATGTTTGTTCAAAGTGCCGTTGCCTGGAAATACATGAATAAAAGAAGTGTAAGTGACAAGTAAAATAATGAAAAATGAATTATTCATGTGGCAATTGGCAAAACATTATTCTGCTGCGGGGGGATATTAAAAAAAGTAGTAAACTTACGGGGTCGAGATCTGGTGGTTCCTTTCCAAAAGGTGTCCTTAAAGGGAATTTTAGTCAAGTTCTGTCCCAACTTCTCAGCCTTTTCTGTCCAAAAGGGGAAAAAATGAGCACCCAGAGAAGAAACCGAAGAAAGATACTTGACCTAACAAGTAAGAGGTGTGTGATGGGATACCTTTGAGGAGCTCTCGCAGATGAGGTTTGGCTTTATCAAGAGGAGTTTCCCCATATTTGTTACAGATGCTCACCTGAGCCCCATTGTTCACCAGATCCTGAGTCAAGAAAACAGGTGGTTTAGCACAGTTAAGAGAAACCTCTGCTTTGACACCACAAGGGGGCGCACTAACCTCGGCCACCAAGTCTTGGCCCCAGAAGCAAGCATAATGCAGTGGTGTGTTCCCGTGTTCGTTGGCTGCATTGGTGTCTGCTTTGCACTGAATCAGCTGCAAAACAAACACAAAGAACTCAACATGGAAGAAGACAGGTACACACAAACACACGCACACACAGTGGCTGCGTCCCAGTGAGACATGCCTAATATTAAACAGCATATCTGGCCAGCAGCATTTCTAATTCCGACACCCTGCAGCTGATATAACCCATACCCCGGCACATCTCAGACTAACAAGCCCTGCCAACAATACCACAAACCTGACACATTTTGACAGGTTTGGCTGCAGACGGCAGAGCACGGTGTTCTGCAATAAATACATTTTCTTTTGCAGACAGGCTGAGCTCTGCACGTCGCAACTACACAAGCAGGGCCAATTCGTACATGCGTAACTACAACAAAAAACAAATTGTTCTTGGATTTTTTTTTGGACACAATGTCAGTTCAAGCCAACAGGTAATGACACAAAAGGTGTACAAAGGTTTTAAGACAATGATCCATACTGAAGTATGTCAATAAAAATAGAATTGCATTATAAATGTAATAAACCGGGACAACATTATATCAACATGTTACAAAGGGCTTCTTTCATTCTGCAAAAACAAACAGGACAATTGATGACAATTGAGGTTTTACACATGATTGAAACCTAGACACAATAGGGTTGTCATCCGACTCAGTGGTACACATGACCCAATGTACCTTGCCCACAATGTCGCGATGTCCGTGGCTGGCAGCCAGGTGTAGGGGCGTGTCATCTCCGCGGTTCATGACGTTGATGCGGGCGCCTCTCATTATGAGCATATCCACCACGCTGGACCGGCCCTCCCTGCACGCCCAATGAAGAGGACTGAAGCCGTGGTCATCCCTACGGTGGGAGAGATGGGGACATTTGTATATAAGTAAATTCCAGTTCAGTACGGTAACCATCTTTGTGGGGTGCCATTATCAAACAGTACAAGTAGGCAGAAAAAATTACCACTTTTTAGCACCCTTACACCTGAAAACTATGTGCAGTGTGTACACGATCTTCTAGTCCCTGGCGTGCAGAGCTGGGTCTTGGTCTTCGGGCAAAAAAATACCCTGAAACGGTTCTGGTGAAATGTGGATGACTTTATACAGATAGTGGAAACCAGAGAGAAATTACAAAACTATACCAGTTGGTACCTTGTAGGAACCACTGTTTCTTTGCAAATACATTGTTTGTGTGTTCCTTATAAACATTGTGAGAGGTTAGTTGTCTCCATTATATATTTGACGCAGCCAGCCATAGAAGAATGTGGACCGCCACAAAAATAATTGGCGCTACCTGTCAAGAATGTTCCATATTTATGTACGTTTATGTGGATACTCTTGTTGTAAAATACTTCATCCATCCATCCATTTTCTACCGCTTATTCCCTTCGGGGTCGCGGGGGGCGCTGGAGCCTATCTCAGCTACATTTTAAATACAAACTGCGCTTCTTACCGGCGCAAACATCATTGCGGAGGTGAGTTTTGTAATGCTTTAAGAGATACATTTGAAGCATTAATGGCTTCTCTTAAGTAAGGCTGGGCGATATGGCAAAAAAATGATCGCAATTATTTTTTTCCTATCATCCGATCTCGATTAATATCACTTTTTCTTTTTTTAATTAAAGCAGATTGTCCCTTGTAGAATTCCAGTTAGTATCGCATCCCTACTGTTTACTACTGCAGTATTTTGTAATAAACAATTCCACCATGTTTGAATATATACAGTATATATATATAGAGTCATGGTCAAAAGTTTACATCACTTGTAAAGAACATAATGTCAAGGCTGTCTTGAGTTTCCAATAATTTCTACAACTCTTATTTGTTTGTGATAGAGTGATTGGAGCACATACTTGTTTGTCACAAAAAACATTCATGAAGTTTGGTTCTTTTATGAATTTATTATGGGTCTACTGAAAATGTGAGCAAATCTGCTGGGTCAAAAGTATACATACAGCAATGTTAATATTTGCTTACATGTCCCTTGGCATATTTCCCTGCAATAAGGCGCTTTTGGTAGCCATCCACAAGCTTCTGGTTGAATTTTTGACCACTCCTCTTGACAAAATTGGTGCAGTTCAGCTAAATTTGTTGGTTTTCTGACATGGACTTGTTTCTTCAGCATTGTCCACATGTTCTCAATGGGGTTTAAGTCAGGACTTTGGGAAGGCCATTCTAAAATCTTAATTCTAGCCTGATTTAGCCATCCCTTTACCACTTTTGACATGTGTTTGGGGTCATTGTCCTTTTGGAACACCCAACTGTGCCCAAGACCCAACCTCCGGGCTGATGATTTTAGGTTGTCCTGAAGAATTTGGAGGTAATTATCCTTTTTCATTGTCCCTCTGTAAAGCACCAGTTCCATTGGTAGCAAAACAGGCCCAGAGCATTATACTACCGCCACCATGCTTGACGGTAGGCGTGGTGTTCCTCGGATTATAGGCCTCACCTTTTCTCCTCCAAATATATTGCTGGGTATTGTGGCCAAACAGTTCAATTTTTGTTTCATCTGACCACAGAACTTTCCTCAAGAAAGTCTTATCTTTGTCCATGTGATCACCAGCAAACTTTGGACGAGCCTTAAGGTGTTGCTTCTGGAACAAGGGCTTCCTTCTTGCATGGTAGCCTCTCAGTCCATGGCGATGCAAAACACGCTTGACTTTGGACACTGACACCTGTGTTCCAGCAGCTTCCTAGTCATTGCAGACCTGCTTTTTGGTGGTTTTTGGTTGATTCTTGATCATCCTGACCAATTTTCTCTCAGCAGCAGATGATAGCTTGTGTTTTCTTCCTGATCGTAGCAGTGACAAAACTGTGCCAAGCACTTTATGCTTACGAACAATTGTCTGCACAGTTTCTTTTGGGACCTTAAGCTGCTTTGAAATGGCTCTAAGTGACTTTCCTGACTGACTGATTAATCATAATTAATCTTAAAATTATTCATCGCTTGCATGATTATAATGTTCATAATAAAGACCCCAATACTTGGACGTAAATGCAATTTTTGTGCGTCCATTACCAATTATGCAAATTAAACAATGATGTATTCAAGCTCCCACAGCCCAGCCCCACACAAATTGCTTGCAGTCCTTTGGATAACACTGAAGGTCTGTGGTAACACAGCTGGGAAAATAACATCAAGCAACTTGTTTTGAAGTTTGGAAGTTTCCATGTACAATTCATCACAAATGCTGTCCAATTGGACATTCTATACATCATAGTCAACTGCAGTGTAGAGCAGAAAGTCAAATCAGAAATGCGAACACCCTCAACAGCGTCAGGATGACCTGAGAGTTTTTAGAAGGCTCAACGTCAGATGTGGTTATTTTGAGAAGCCCAAAATCTCTTGATTGATTAAATCGCAAATAACTGGAGAGACGAGCTATCGTCTTCATTCCGTGACATTGTCAGTGACATGTGCAGCGCAGTCAGGCTTGTGTCAGCCAAAGAGTGATGGCGTACTGGCAGAGTCAATCAGGCTGGATCATAAAACATCAACTAGATCATTGGCTGCAGTCCTTATAAGGACAATGAGTAAGGCTGCACAAGCACGCGCTCGATCTGCTTTGTGTTATTTTTTTCATTTCTCTGCTGGCTTTGGTCACCTCCCTGCACCATTTTCTTATCCACTACCTCATCCTCTCCACTGACTCTTTTTTGGACAATCTTTTCAAAAGACATGTCAGCATACAGCACAATAACGTGTCCAGAGTACTGAAGGAGCATTATAGAGGAATCTGAACTCTCCGCCCCCACCGCCCATTCACTGGCTTGTGTTAACATGTCTCTCGTGGCTCAAAGTCCCACGCAGACAGACCCTCTTAGTCCCACGACACAAGCCAATCTGTGCATCGAGGGGGGAGCATTTCCTGTCTGACCAAAAGGCCAAACCCTAAAAACTAATTAGTCCAACTTTATGAGGGCACACATCCCCACAGATTCACTTTAAAGGAGGCCGCTAACTCAAAAGCTTCAGTCTCTAATATCATCTGTGAAATTTCAGCCTATATTTAATATACAGTAGTCCTTAACATGTTTGACTTGTGTGAGGCAATATTATTCCTCCCTAGGCCCGTAGATGGCAGCAACGCTGATTAAAAAGAATCAAAGCTGCTGGATGCAGTGACCCCAATGCAAGCTGACTGAAGCGGTTAAAATGTAAAATTCCACACTACAACCCTTTATCAGGATCTTAACATAATAGATGCTATGTATTTAACATTAAGGAATGGAACAGAAGGACACAAGCATAGCTTAGCGCTGGCATTTTTAAAGACTGGTTTTAAAAACACCAGTCATAGATCCTTTATTTGACAAAGCCCTGGTATTTCTTGACAGAAAAATAAAAATGAGACAGGATTACACAGATGTTAGCTAGCTTAGCTATATTACAGTGCTAACAACACAGTCACATTTTAACAGCAACGTCATCAGCCTATTTGCTGGAAAAAAAACTAAACGATAAAACATCATGGGTATATTTTATGATGTGTAGCAAATACTTTTTTAAGCTTAGGGACCATTTAACATTCGAGATCGCTTCTTCCTGTATGTGTTGAATAAACTAATGGTGCTGTTATTTAAAACACTAACATAACACCAGTTTATGACAATAACACTTAAGTTTATTAGGTGATCAATAAAGTTAATGTCGGTCTTCAATTAATAATACAATTATTGGTTTAGTAATTTATTTATTATTAATAATACTTCTTGTTTATTTTTTGTGCACTGGTATTATGTTATTGATGTTGTTTCAACAATAATAAATAACATCAAAATCTCTAAGGAATGTCTATGTGATTTTATAAATTTTTTGTTTGAAATTAATTAATGCATAATGATGGTGAAACCGTGATTATAACTCAGACTATATTTGTACTGTCAAAGTCTATAATCGTTGCATCCCTAGTCAAAAGTGGTATAATGTCCATGAGGAAGAAGGCTTTTCGTTCACGATATCATTAAAACCTTCAACTTTCACAAGTGTGTGAGATGATGCTTGGTGCTCATAAAAAAACATTTCACATTAAACAGTCAGTTTTGCACAGTAAGGCACCATTAAATTCTTCACGCAACTTAAGAAAAGTTTTAAGACCACATATTGTTGACATATAATTAATCTTCAGTCTTAAATGAAGGGACAAGTTAAACAACGTGAACTACAAATGTGTTAGGTAAGACACTCTGGATAGATGGAGAGCAGGTCTTTGCTTTCTTATGCATATTTCTACTTTTACGGGATGGATTTTCTCTTTAAAGCCAGGCTTGGTCCACACCCCCCAAAGGCAATGCTGGCTCAGACCACTCCTCGCTGGCTGCGGTCGTTTATTTCAGGCACTTCCACCTGCCAACAGCCCTCAGTCTGGCAGACGCAAAAGCCAGAAAACGAGCCCTCCACATCAACGCCAGCTCTTCAAACAAAAAATGACTTCATAATCCAGGATGATGCATTTCTATTTACATATAATAACCCCTACAGACCACATTTTAAATGACCAACCCAAAGGAAAATCACCAATTTGAGTTCATTCATAAAAAGTGTCAACAGGAGTTAGGGTCACCACTAAATGTCTGTGTTCTACCGCCCTGACAAAGGGAGTTAAATATAAAATCACTATACACCCTGTAAACCTCCCACCTTCCCAAACAAGGAGCCTTCGCTCCTAACAGCACATAACTCTGCCTGCCCTGCTACTGGAGGTAGCTTTTTTTAGCTAAATAAAGACAAGCGTTAAGTCCGCGATTTAGCCTGTAAGCCAAAGGAAACACAAGAAGCAACAGCTCGCTCGCTGTTCTCTTTGATGCAAGACACCTCGCCATCCAGCCGGTGAGGGGTCGTTAAAGGTCAGAGATGGCCACCGCTGCCTCCTGGCTCGTTAGCAATACCATATCGCAATCCCCGAGTGCAGCAGCTGAAGACTTTATATCAACAAGAGGGGGAAAACGTACCATTAACTCTTACAAACTTGGAGGGAGCAAAGCACAAAGACAGGAATGTGGGAAAAGCATAATTGGAGGAGGGGGATGTGCATTCCTGTCACTGTGATACACAAACACACGCACACGTTAATGTTGTCTGTCTGGACACACTTAACTCCTACAGTCCGACCCGCCGTAATAATCCTCCTCAGTCGGTGGCTTGCTGTGTCTTATTCCTTGTAAGGAGATCCAGCATTCCACGAGTACGCTTCAACTGGGGCGACGCATCGGTGTAAACAATCCATGAAGTATTTGACTCACTGACTCAGACTTGGAGATAAAGTCTTAGGAGGTAGCAGGAACTTCTGACTTATTAAACTATTGGAAGTGGCTTTAATTATACAAATCAGTGGGGGAAAAAAAAGGTCCAGTGTCAAACTTGCTACCATAAAACCCTTTATTAAAGGGCACCGATCATGGAAAACCAACTTTTATTACCTATGGGTACCTGCTTTTGTGTATTTGGGATCTGCAAAAGTCCCAAAAATTTGAAATCAAACCACGGGAGGCATTGTGGAGATAATTATAAAACAATCCTGCCTTCCTTCTTATTACCGCCAATTGAGCCATTTTGAAATTACACAACCCTGATGTTTTTCACACCAAGGATGTCAGCGGACAATCCATATGTGGTAAAAATGTACCTTAAGATCGTTGCACAAATTCACAGTTTTTAAATTATGTATGTAGTCTGCCTGACAAAATGCCCAAAGTATGACCCCGAGAAGGAAAATGCTCTGTTTTTTGTTGTATTAACCAACACAGGTCACTACGCACACCTCCAGTCTCATTAGAAGAACTAAAAAGTGTCTGAAAAATGTTTCCATTTCTCAGCAATGTGGTTTCAACTCGGAAGAAATATTTATTTTTGTGTGCCAACCACTTCGAAAATTCCTGCTTCACAAACCGGCTGCAATATAAAGATGGATTTTTCCAAAAGCTGCTTTTAATGGAGAAAGCGGTGTCTACTATATGGCAATGGAGGATTCAATGAAAAGGCGCTACCTGCTTTAAATTCAAGTTATGTTCTGTGTTTATTATGGTCTTCTCTTTTCTTTTAAATAAGTATTACAAAAAACAAAATGTTATTATTGCTCACTGAACTGAGGTCTTTTGTTACAAAATACACAATTGAAACTCTGATGTTTTGTGTAACTTTTCAGCAGATGCACATTTTTTCCCAAAACACTTCAAATAAAGCTCGGTGTTGGACGCCTTTAAAGGTTATAAGCATACTCACAGTCCCACAGTACTGCAGCGTGGATGGAAAAATGCTCCAACCGCTAGAGACGATATATCAGCCAGAAAAAGCTGAAGGGGGGCTGACATGATGCAATCAGCTAATGGAAAAGTCACCCATGGGCATGATTACATCCACAGACATTTGCTGCTGCAGACCCGATTTGCTGTGTCAAGGAGATTATTAGCACAAGCAAGAAAAGACAAAAAAGAGAAGTATTGCATCAGCATGCATGAGTTGGCGGCTTCAATTCGATTGCATTAGCCGCAGCTCTAATTTAGCAAGTAACAACACCAAAAATTATCATGCCTCTTTTCCACATAGTGAGAAAAGAGATCTACATTTACAAATTAATACGGCTAAATGTCTTTTAAGTACAGTATGTTTCAAATGAGCAATCACATGTCAGTCACGGCAAGAAAAGGGCTCAGTTTCTCTAAACAATCTCGTGCGGACGCTAAATTTAATTGGGAGCCCGGCTAAGCACCGGCATAGTGAGCTTCCTGTGCAGGCGTCACGCTTTTGAAGCGTTCTGCTGGCATTCAGGACATATAAACACGTGCTTCTAAGGAAATGAGTTCAATCCTGGGCCAGCATCTCTCCAGGGACAAACAAACAGCAAAGAGTTCAAGTTCAAGTTTGCTAATCATGTGAGCAAAAGACTGTGAAGGAACTGTGCTGAATTCTAACATCAGACTAACAGTAAAAAGCAGGACCATTCCACTAAATTGGTGCCACTGACTCTCCATTATCAGAATCAGAATCAAGAAATACTTTATTAATCTCTGAGGGGAAATTAAAATGTTCAGCACAATCCCATTCAGACAAACATTACAGGGAGACAGAAAAAAGATCGCTGACGGGTCTGCCAACTTCCGGCGCCCCTTACAAAAAAGGTAAGAAACAGGTAAACAATGGGGGGGTGAGAAAAAAAATAATTAAAAAAAGTATTATTGTTTTGTGCATAATGTATATGCAAGGCTGCCTATTACTTCATATTTTTTAATTTACCAAATGTTTTACCAAGGCCTAAATCAAAACCAAAGTGTTATATCCATGCTGGTCACAAATCATCTGCTCTTTTTTCGGACATCCTGCAAAAAAGCTTGTTAAAGATATTCTATATGACTTGAGTGCTCTCCTATTTTTAAGGCCTGACTGCAAAAACAATCTAGTCAAAGGTCCTACATAGGACAGGAGTGCTCTACCATGTTTGTAGGGGCCCTACTGCAAAAAATTAAGTACCGTATTTTTCGGAGTATAAGTCACAGTTTTTTTCATAGTTTGGCCGTTGGTGCGACGTATACTCCGGAGCGATTTATGTGTGAAATTATTAACACATTACCGTAAAATATCAAATAATAATATTTAGCTCATTCACGGAAGAGACGAAGCAAAATGTCAGCGATCGTCACACACACGTCAACTAATAAGATTTCGGCGGGGGGGGGTCATGGCAGAAGTGCATTGTGGGTCATGGGATGCTAACTGCTATATGCTACTGCCGTAGCTATTAAAATGAATCATTTCTACATTGGCGGTAACTTACAAAAACTGACAAGGGCTGAACAAAAATGCCACCGAAAAGGAAATCCTATACTGCAGATTTCAAGCTGGACGTAGTGAAATATGCAGCAGAAAACGGCGATCGAGCAGCAGAAAGAAAATGGCGCATACCAGGAGCGACAACGAGGAAGAAGATTTCATGGGATTTAGCGATCAGGAGTGACAGATTGTTTGGTAAACGTATAGCATGTTCTATATGTTATAGTTATTTGAATGACTCTTACCATAATATGTTACGTTAACATACCAGGCACGTTCTCAGTTGGTTATTTATGTGTCATATAATGTACACTTATTCAGCCTGTTGTTCACTATTCTTTATTTATTTTAAATTGCCTTTCAAATGTCTATTCTTGGTGTTGGATTTTATCAAATAAATTTCCCTCAAAAATGCGACTTATACACGAGTGCGACGTATATATGTTTTTTTCCTTGTTTAATATGCATTTTCAGCCGGTGCGACGTATACTCCGGAGCGACTTATAATCCGAAAAATACGGAATAAAGTCCTCTATATGACAATGCATTGATGTTTTTACAGTCCAAAAGTCTAATATTTTTTAGATGACAAAGCTTTTGTGTTTTGGGGAATTTGTAGCAAAATTGTAGGCAAAAATCTTCCAAATGACAATGCTCTGTTATTTTTAGGAATTTGCTGAAAAAACACGATTCAAAAATCCTTTATTTGACATAGCTCTGTTGTTACGAGAGACTTATCGTCCAAGATCCTCTATATGACAATAGTCTAATGTTTTTACACAAGTAGGGTCAAAGATCCTCTAAATGACAATGATCTGGGGTTTTTACAGACCAATAGTCAAAGATCCTCTACGTGACAATGTTTTGGTGTTTTTACAGACCTTTGGTCAAAGATCCTCTGTATGACAATGATTTGATGTTTTGACAGACCAGTAGTCAAAGATCCTCTGTATGACAATGATCTGATGTTTTTACAGACCAGTAGTCAAAGATCGTCTGTATGACAATGATCTGGTGTTATTCCAGACCAGTAATCAAAGTTCCTCATCCTCTATATACCAATGATCTGGTGTTTTTACAAACCGAGAGTAAAAGATCCTCTACATGACAATGCTCTGGTGTTTTTACGAACTAGTATAGTCAAAGCTCCTCCATATGACAATACTTTAGTGTTTTACATCCCGAGAGTGAAATATCCAACCACCGGGCCCGGTACCGGTTCGTGGATCGATTGGTACCGGGCCGCACAAGAAATACAATTTAAAAAAAATACAAAATAAATAAAAAATAAAATAAAAAATTTACAAAAAAAAATAAAATAAAAAATAAAATAAAATTATTTTTTTAATTAAATCAACATAAAAACACAAGATACACTTACAATTAGTGCACCAACTCAAAAAACCTCCCTCCTCATTCACACAAAAGGTTTGTTTCTTTCTGTTATTAATATTTCTGGTTCCTACATTATATATCAATACAGATCAATACAGTCTGCAGGGATACAGTCCGTAAACACACATGATTGTATTTTTTTATGACAAAAAAAACAACAACACCCCAACCCCGGTCCGTGGGACAATTTTTCAACCGTTGACCGGTCCGCAGTTACAAAAAGGTTGGGGACCACTGCTCTATATGACAATTTACGGACTAGTATAGTCAAAGCTCCTCCATATGACAATGTTATAGTGTTTTACCAGCTCTCGAGTCAAAGATCCTCTGTATGACAATGCTACGGGGTTTTTAGAATGTTTCTGCAACAGTCAAGGATCCTTTGTATGATAATGCTTTGGTGTTTTTACAGACCTAGGGTCAAAGCTTTTCTATGTGACCATGCTCTGTTTTCTTACAGACCGAGTGTTAAATATCCTCTATAAGCCAATACTGAGGTATTTTTTCAGACCCAGAGTCAAAGATCCTCTGTGTGACAATGCTTCTGTATTTTTGCAGTCCTAAAGACAAAGATCCTCTATATGACAATGCTTTGATGACGTTTTACTGACCTAAAGTCAAAGATGCTCTATATGACAACCCTCTGGTGTTTTTGGGATTTTTCTGCAAAAACAATTATCAGAGATCCTCTATCTGACAATCTTTTGGTGTTTTACAGACCTAGTGTAAAAAATCCTCAGCATGACAATGTTCTGGTGTTTTTATGAATCTGCTGCAGAAACACTAGTCAAAGCTGTGGGGGTTTTAAAGACCTACTGTAAAAACACTTGTAAAATATCCTATATATGACAATATTTTAGTGTCTTTAGAGATCTGCTGCAAAAATACTAGTCAAAGATCATCTACATGGCAATACTTCAGTGTTTTACGAATCTGCTGTTAAGTTTCGATATGAACTCAATTTTCGACCTGACACTCCCAGGCCAGATTTTTCCCGCGGGGCATCAGTCGAGTGACCCTAGCGTCATTTGTGTGACACTCACCCCTGGTTGAGATCATTCTCTGTGTTGTCCAACCACAAGCGGACGGCTACCGCATTGCCTTCTCGACACTGCGTGAAGATGTCGTCCATCTTGGATGGTGTACTGGGGCTCTAAGATTTAACCTGAGACAGTCGATGGTTATGCCGGGTGATCGGGTGTAGGTTTTATCCGGCGCGGGGCGTGGCGTGCATCTGTCCCTCACCTGGGACAGTGAGGGACACGATCACACAGCTTTGTGGGCACTCACACAACCCTGAAATGACAAGAAAAAGGTGTTATGGAAACAAATATACAGTTGCGTTGTGTTGTTAAGATGACAAAAAAACATTGAGCAACGGTGAACACTGGATGGACCCACAAACGCCACTCATAACCCTCACTCACAACACACCTGGTACACCCAGTTGACAATTCATTGGGTACACCTGCACAATCTAATTAGATAAAAAAATGCAGCAAAAAAACAGTAACACATTATTGTGCTGACTGGTGAGTAAAACTTCACAGGATGTATTTGGAAATATACATATAGAAATACATAAAAAGTTGTCTTGTAGTATGCATACCGGTACTTAATACCAAAAAAAATGAAAGTATCAAGATTGTTTTGAGAGCTTTTATTAGGCAGTTTACAGCTAATTAACAGAGGAAAACTCAGAATAATATTTTTTTTAAATGAAGAGTTTGTAATAGCAGGAGGAAGACAAATACTTGAAGTGGGCGAAATAATCGATTTTTAGATGCATCGCAAATCAGACATGAGCGATTGTAAAATCGATTAGCAAAAATCAATAATTGAAAGAAAGTAATGCAGACAGTTCTAAAATTTGGCTGACCGCAGCGAGCCCCCTCACCAAAAGATCCAACAGCTCCTTTATCTTAGGGCACTTATGTTCCAGTTTTGCACACATTTTCATTAATTTAATAAATGTAATGGGAATTAATTCAACTGTTTCTTATTACAAATGCTCTCTTTTTAAAGTTGCAAGTGATGAATGCGTATTTAGTGAAATTATGAAAACACATTTTTAAAACATGATGATTTAATAGATGATCAAATGAACTGGAAATCTCATATACAAAACATACAACATAAGGTGGCAAAAAACATTTAAATAATGAATAAAGCAAAATATGTCCTGGGCCAAAAATCACTTCATATTCTCTACTGCTCGCTAGTGTTACCATATCTGAGTTATTGTGCAGAAATATGGGGAAATAACTACAAATGTGCGCTACATTCGCTAACCGTGTTACAAAAAAGATCAGTTGGAATAATACATAATGTTGGATATAGAGAACACACAAACCCTTTATTTATTAAGTCAAAAATATTAAAGTTCGGTGATTTGGTAAAATTGCAAACAGCTAAAATGATGTACAAAGCAAACTATAACCTGCTACCAAAGAATGTACAACAATTCATCTCAACTAAAGAGGAGAAATATAACCTTAGAGGAAAAAATAATTTAAAACATTTATATGCACGAACAACACTTAGAACTTTTAGCATATCAGTATGTGGAATTAAATTATGGAATGGATTAAGTAAAGAAGTTAAAAATTGTACTGATATGATCCAGTTGTTCAAAATAATAGTGCTTACAGAGTAAAAAGAAGAAGAATTATGAGAAATACTTTCAACTTTATTGAAAATAAGATATTCTTCATCTCAGTATGTTAATAATGACTGAATTAATTAATTAATTACATATTACAAAACTGTTGTATACTAATTCATAGATGTTATTTTATTATATAAAAAGGTCCGTAAATGATTCTATATATTTGTAAATGCTTTGAAGTGGGAAAGGGGTAGGATTAAATAAGCTTTGATTCTTCCTACTCCTTTTCGGGCATGATGTAAAATGAAATGATATGAAATTGTGTGATGTATTATGATGTAAGTGTGTTCATGTTCGAAATAAACTAAAGAAAGAAAACTGCATCAATATACAGAAAATAAAGATGTATCAATAATAGTTTTTTTAATCAAATGGTGAGGTGCACAAAGATTCCCACTTCTAATAAATACAATCAATCTGGGCTCCAATCTGTGTTGCCTGTTGATGTACAACCAAATAGTAACAAGTTCAAGATCTTTTGAGCTCCTTTATCCCACAATTTCCGCACAAAAATAACAACCCAAGCTATGCCTTGGCGACATATCGCTTTTATCGATAAATTCAAGTTTTTTGTTAAAAAAATTACAAATAGATTGTTTTTCTCCTGCGTACTTTGTTCCCCCAGGAACTTCCGTAGCTTCCGCCCTGCCCCCTACTTCCTTAGGGAGATTCACTCATGTAGCGAATCATGGCTAATGCAAACGCTAACGAGAACGAGACGTTTTCCCCAAATATAAGTGTTGTCGGTAGTTTGGTTTTGCAGCAACAGGCGTAGAACAAATGACTGCAACGCTGCAAAGTGTGTTTAAAAAAGGCAGCGGCACAACAAACTAATTCCAGCATTTGAAACGGAAGCCTGCAGTTGAAACGCAACTCTTAACGAGCCTTCTGCTAAATATCAGCCTATCCATCCATCCATCCATTTTCTACCGCTTATTCCCTTTGGGGTCGTGGGGGCGCTGGAGCCTATCTCAGCTACAATCGGGCGGAAGGCGGGGTAAACCCTGGACAAGTCGCCACCTCATCGCAGGGCCAACACAAATAGACAGACAACATTCAGACTCACATTCACACACTCGGGCCAATTTTTAGTGTTGCCAATCAACCTATCCCCAGGTGCATGTCTTTGGAGGTGGGAGGAAGCCGGAGTACCCGGAGGGAACCCACGCAGCCACGGGGAGAACATGCAAACTCCACACAGAAATATCCCGAGCCTGGGATTGAACCCAAGACTACTCAGGACCTTCGTATTGTGAGGCAGACGCACTAACCCCTCTTCCACCGTGCTGCCCAAATATCAGCCTAATGCGGTGGAATTATTTACACAAAGTATTTATGATGATACCATGTATGATGAGAAAGAAGCACAGTGGAGAACTGTGACTAAAACAGTTGCTCTGCACACTGCTAATATGTGTTAATGAAAATGTATATGTTTATCCACTTACTGACACTATAGTCCTATAGTTTTACTTGATTATTTTTTTGCGTACAACATATACCCTTTTATTTACAGAAGTATTTTATTCAAGACAGATGTATTGCTTCCCAGAGGAAGCTCTCAATTTAGTTCTTTGAAAATGATTCTATAAAAAGTACAATTTATATCCGGTCTAAAAAGAACATTATTCAAATAAGAATTTTGCTAAGAGTAAGATGCAGTGTATGCAGTGTCATTTCACAAAGTTTTAGGCTATATTGCCCAGGCCTGACCCAAACTAAAAATAACAAATATTTGCAGGTTCCAGATTGATTTGTATGTTATAGCTAAACATGCCAAGCTCACAAATAGGTGTAGAATCACTACGTCTATTTTCAAATAAGAATGTTATCATTGAAAACAGCGTCATACTGTGCTACCTGTTGTTGTAATACTAAGTAGCAACAAATTGCATGTCTTTACAGCCCTTTATCCCACAATTCAGATATTCTTTTCTCATTTTAACACTTTGCGGGATGCCGAATGGGTGTTTGTAAATGCCTTTAAAGTCTCCACAAACAAAATACAACAAATATTTGCAGTAGGCAACTTCCTCAAAAGGAGGAATTGTGACCCAAACTTGGATTTGGAGTTGGAACACATTTGCAAGGTTTACAGGAACATATTTGATAATATTGCGTATATTTTAACGTATTATTTTCGGGCCTCCCTATGTCTAGCATTAAAAGATTACAGTTGGTACAAAATGCGGCTGCTAAATCCAGTGGTTCTTAACCTCGGTTCGATCGAACCCTAGGGGTTCGGTGAGTTGGCCTAAGGGGTTCGGCGGAGCCTCCGCCACGGAGGTAAAGACACATCCGACTTATCGTGTAAATAAAAACTTCTACCTATCGGCGTATTATGGATACCCCCAAACAATGTTCCCTCTAATTTTCCATCTGATTTGCAGGTTTTTTGATTGATTGATTGAAACTTTTACTAGTAGATTGCAAAGGAAGAGAATACATTATATGAAACAGTACAGTTTACACAGTACAGTTCATATTACATACAATTGACCACTAAATGGTAACACCTGAATAAGTTTTTCAACTTGTTTAAGTCGAGGTCCACGTTAATGAATTCATGGTAATGTCTGTAAGGTGTGTAATTTGTTGTGAGTTCATGCACTGTGTTGGTTTTGTTCTTTGAACAAGGTGATGTTCATGCGCGGTTCATTTTGTGCACCAGTAAAAAAACATGACTTTTTCTTGAATTTGAAAAAAACAAAACATTTTATTTTTCACTAAAGAAGGGTTCGGTGAATGCGCATATGAAACTGGTGGGGTTCGGTACCTCCAACAAGGTTAAGAACCACTGTGCTAGACTTTTGACAAGAACAAGAAAGTTTGATCATATTACGCCTATACTGGCTCACCTGCACTGGCTTCCTGTGCACTTAAGATGCGACTTTAAGGTTTTACTACTTACGTATAACATACTACACGGTCTAGCTCCATCGTATCTTGCTGATTGTATTGTACCATATGTCCCGGCAAGGTAATTCGCGTTAATAGAACTCCGGCTTATTAGTGATTCCCAGAGCCCCAAAAAGTCTGGGGTCTATAGAGAGTTTTCTATTCGGGCTCCAGTACTCTGGAATGCCCGAATAGTTAGAGATGCTACCTCAGTAGAAGCATTTAAGTCCCATCTTAAAACTCATTTATATACTCTGGCCCAGGGGTAACCAACCTTTTTGAAACCAAGAGCTACTTCTTGGGTACTGATTAATGCGAAGGGCTACCAGTTTCCATCCATCCATTTTCTACCGCTTATTCCCTTTGGGGTCGCGGGGGGCGCTGGAGCCTATCTCAGCTACAATCGGGCGGAAGGCGGAGTACACCCTGGACAAGTCGCCACCTCATCGCAGGGGATACCAGTTTGATACACACTTAAATAAATTGCCAGAAATAGCCAATTTGCTCAATTTACCTTTAACTGTGTTATTATTAATCCATCCATCCATCCATTTTCTACCGCTTATTACCTTCGAGGTCGCGGGGGGCGCTGGAGCCTATCTTAGCTACAATCGGGCGGAAGGCGGAGTACATCCTGGACAAGTCGCCACCTCATCGCAGGGGCTACCAGTTTGATACACACTTAAATAAATTGCCAGAAATAGCCAATTTGCTCAATTTACCTTTAACTCTGTTATTATTAATAATTAATGGTATTTATCTTTGTGGAAACACTGATCATCTTAATGATTTCTCACAATAAATATATATAGAAACAGATAAATATCAATATGCAACACTTTATTTTTATATTTTCTCTAAGTGCACATTTTTCAAATTGAACATTTTCAAATGATCACTTCTAAGACAGTCTTGTGAAATCACAATATCCCATTTTAACTAGCTAGCCACTAACATTTTTTAACAAATCATGAATTACTTTGCACCATGTTTGTACAAATAATAACTCATGTAAAATACAAAAGTCAACTCCCAAATTTTTAAATAAATCATGTGACACTTTGAACTGGACACCAAATCTGTTATCTATTTCTTTGTCAGTTAGTGAAGACCAAGTCTTTAAAATATTTTCTTGGATTTTCAAATTCTATTTGAGTTTTGTCTCTCTTAGAATTAAAAATGTCGAGCAAAGCGAGACCAGCTTGCTAGTAAATAAATAAAATTTAAAAAATAGAGGCAGCTCACTGGTAAGTGCTGCTATTTGAGCTATTTTTAGAACAGGCCAGCGGGCTACTCATCTGGTCCTTACGGGCTACCTGGTGACCATAGGCACCGCGTTGGTGACCCCTGCTCTAGCCTTTAAATAGACACCCCTTTTAGACCAGTTGATCTGCCGTCTCTTTTCTACTCTGCCCCCCTCTCCTGCGTGGAGAGGTTATTAGGTGACCACAGATGATGCGCTAGCTGTTCAAAGTCGGGACCCGGGGTGGACCACTCATCTCTGCATCAGTTGGGGACGTCTCTGCGCTGCTGACTTGTCTCCACTCAAGATGATCTCCGACTGGCCCCACTATGGACTGGACTCTCACACTATTAACTAGATCCACTCGACGTCCATTGCACCGGTCGCCCGGGGTCCCTACATCTGCGGTTCCCTCCAAGGTTTCTCATTGTAGCCCATTGGGTTGAGTTTTTCCTTGCCCTGATGCGGGATCTGAGCCGAGGATGTCGTTGTGGCTTGTGCAGCCCTTTGAGACACTCCTGATTTAGGGCTATATAAATACACTTTGATTGATTGATTGATTGACTAGTGACAGCCTGACACAAGCGATTTCTCTGATAAAAGTGCTTCGTTAGTTGATTTGTATGTTACGGGTTGTTATTTCAAGTACACACATAAGTGTGGAATGAGTCGCAAAGTGTGCTATGATTGTGTAGTATACACTTTAATCATTGTATAGCTGCTTAGCAAAGCTGCTATCAGACATTCGTACTAAAACACCACAATATATTTACCGTTATCCTGTTGCGTGTTCTTTACACGCCCAGTCCCCGCACATTGTACGACTATATTAAATCTCTACGCTTGAGAAAACCACCTTAATGGCAACAAAAAGAGACATTTTGGCAGCTTTGGCTAGCTAGCAAGCTAACCAACATTCTTAAGCGTTTCTCATTGAGAATGAAAAGCAAACAGCAGCTTGGCGGTTTAACAAACACAACGGAGGAATACATTCAGTCAGACGCGATAACGTACCGGATATATAGCGATGAAGTAGCGGCAGGAGAGGTTAATAGCGGCGTTCCAGCGTCTTCGAGCAGTCTGAACGGTGCCTACGTCCACACCCTCACCGCCGTAAAGACGTGGTGGTCCCGCAGCGGAGGAGGAAGAAACGTCACGCCTCCTAGAGGCGACCTGAGGCACTGCAGCTAACGATACCCCTTCAGGGCATGGATTCTTTTTAATGAAGTGGATGGATGGATGGATGGATGGATGGATGGATGGATTTACTAACCCTCGAGGCAAAATTGATAAAAAACTAAATAACATACAGTATACTTACATATGATAACATCGCTGTGATATAAAATGATCATCTGCCCTGCCAATTAGCCGAGAAAGAAGTAGGGTAAAGTAATAAAAACAAAATGTCGAAATGTGTTTGCAAGACAAATAAAAAAAAAATAATAATTTAATTAAAAAATACAGCTAAGAGCAGGGCAGAGCAATTATTTTGACTCGGGGGCCACATTTAGAGAAAAAAATGTGTCTGGGGGCCGGTATATCTATTTTTAGGAACACTAATACAAAACCTCACAATAATGTCTGATTGAATGCTAAAAACGTTATGACAGACCGCTTTAAAAAACATAATGGAAATTTACTTTTTTCTATGAACGATAAAACACTGAATATTGACAAAACAATGTCACACCCCCTTTCGATCGACATATTTTACAATCAAGTGAACCGCAACAAAAATGCAACAAACAGTGAAAAATGAAATTGAACAGTTCAAAATAAACCCACCTACAATCTGATATATCTGATACATCACTAAGCTTTAGAACTGTGTTGTGAAAATATCCTTCCGCGTCTGTGAAAACGCTTCCCGCCCACACTGCTTGGTGCCTCATCTGAGCTGCTGTGACATAGATTACCATAGTAACTAATTAGATGACCATAGTAACTAATTTGATTACCATAGTAACTAATTAGATTACCATAGTAACTGGTATATCATCCATAAACACAGATTCCAACCATTGAAATACTTTGTATAGTTCAAGACTTGCGGTCATTAGAAAACATCACTGCACATCATAATGGCAATTGGCAGCTACACTTTCCATCTTAAAGATCTAAAAAAAATTATTTGGGAATGTCCGGCGGGCCAGATTGAAAAGATTAACGGGCCGCATGTGGCCCCCGGGCCTTAATTTGCCCAGGTCTGGGTAAGAGTTTTAAGCAGTCATTCAAAAATCCTGAATATTTTCATTTCAACTAGTAACATAACGTCGTTAAATGGTATCATGAATATGGTTATGCATAGTTATACCAGAAATTATATAAATCGGTTATGTATCATGTCGGTTTTTTTTTTTTTTTTTAATTGAGCAACAAACATACATTTATAATTCACACAAAAGTCAAGGCACTTTCAACATCAAGGAAAGAAAACAAAAACAAATACAGATAGAGTTATAATACTAAAGAATATGAAAAGAAAAGAAAGACAAAAAGGGCAACTTAAATCACATTAAATGTTTTTAACAAGGATATCAATTTAAGGGCTTTTGTACTCTTAATAATTCTCCAATATTTGATTGATAATTGTAACCCATTAAGCCAATTAGAAAACGTAGGCCTTACTTTCATAAATCGAGTATTTATTGTATTAAAATGATATACTATTCTTTCTTTTTTTGAGAAACTTACATTTATTTCCTGGCATTTATTTTTTTATTTTTATATTATTATTATTTTTTCAAAACCTTTATTTTATAACATTCAACATTCACATACAATCAAAAAAAAATTAAAATAAAAACAAGTACAGAAACAGTACAAAACAGCACCAGGGGGTTTGTAAACTCAATAAAGCAACTAAAGAAGAATGCAATATATATATATATATATATATATATATATATATATATATATATATATATATATATATATATATTAAAATTATATTCGCATTCGATCAATTTTTATGCCGAGACATCACTTCCGTGTTTGTTTTAGACGTCATCAACATGCGCCGCTGTTGTGCTTCCAGCGCCATGCGTGTAAAAACCAAGCGACGTAAACGTGGTCATTGAAAGTACACTAAAACTACTTTTTTTCAATTGGATTAAGAAGACAACTTTAGAGGGGATAAATCTTCGGTTTGGATTGAGCGTGGACTCGGGGTGAGTAAACTAAATACCGTGTACACGAGCTTATTGAGCCCAGCCCTATAATGGTAACGTATTTATCTGTGCGTGATTTGTTTTTACAGTTTTGGAAAGTATGTTTAATGAAGACGAGGACTGGAATGATGCTGCAGACCTTCTGAGTGAAAGGTCTCTGCAAAAGACGCCAAATAACAGCGACAGCATCAATATAAATGTATGTTTGCATATTTTTTGTGTCAGGGGTATCCAAAATAAAACATAATGTAGCCAAAGTAAGACTAGTGTAGTTATTCAAAACCAGACACTTATAACTGTTACAATAGTTTGTTCTTCCAGAATATTAATAAAATGGTCTGCTTTTTTATACCTATATACTCACTCATTATCAGAGGTGGGTAGAGTAGCCAGAAATTGTACTCAAGTAAGTACTGTTACTATAGAGATGTATTACTCAAGTAAAAGTAAGGAGTAGTCACCCAAATATTTACTTGAGTAAAAGTTAAAAAGTATGTTGTGAAAAAACTACTCAAGTATTGAGTAACTGATGAGTAACCTGTTCGTTTAATGACGGCAACAAATAATGCACAAAAACATAAAAATAGCAATGAGCAAATTCAGAGCCAGGAATATCTCTTAAGCAACTAAAACAATAATATATATTAAATAACAATACATTAACATAAAACAAATGAAGGCAAATTGAGCCACAATAACTTAACAGCACCATAGGCTCAGTAGGCAGAGATTACAAAGGAAAATAACAAGTTAGCCTTTACGCAAACCATAAACTGATAGGTGTGGGCTGCATCTGGGAACACACTGTGCACTTCTGATTGGTGTTTGTATGCATGCGTGTGTGTGTGTCTTTGTCTGTCTCTACGAGGCTGCAGTGCGTTAATAAATGTCCCCGCACGATGTACATTTGACAGTGATTCATAGCAGGGAAGCTAACATCAGCCAACGGTGACAGCCAAAATATCTACTAACATTACTTACTGCGATGTGCTTCCTCAAATTTGACGTTGAGTTCATGTAAGCTTAAGCTTGTTGCCGCTAAAACTTTATGTGCAGTTAATCACGTGACCGCCTGGCTCTGTTTGATTGGTGAAACGGAGGCATGCACTAGATCCTATTTTGAAGGTCTGTCTGACTAACCAAAACAAAGCGCACATTAACAGATCGATAAAAATCAGTAGCGAGTAGCGAGCTGAATGTAGATGAATGGAGCGTTTCTTCTCTATAAATATACTCAAGTAAAAGTATGTTGCATTAAAACTACTCTTAGAAGTACAATTTATCCCAAAAGTTACTCAAGTAGATGTAACGGAGTAAATGTAGCGCGTTACTACCCACCTCTGCTCATTATACCTTACATTCACACACTGATGGCGTAATATTGTTAATTGTTTGCATCTTTTGCAGTCCAAAAGCGTTGGAAAGAAGAGTCTATTGCGGACCCTGCAAACGCTGGGATCAGTACCTGACTGGAAGGACGATGACGTCTGCCATCTGCCTGACAGCGACAGCGAGGACGAAGCCACCAGGCCTCACACGAAGAGGAAGAAGAAAAGAAGGAAAAGGACAAAACAAGGCACAACTACGGACGAGCAGAGCGACAACATGGATGTCAAGGAGAAGAAAATTGTACTGGTAACCAAAATTAAAAAAACTGGTGAGTTTTCGCACTTTGTGATTGCCAGCAAATGCATTATTTTGTTTGTATTGACATAAAATTTTCACTAAAGGGGTCCCAAAGGCTAAAAACACACCTGCAGGCAAGACAAAGAGCAAAGAGACTCCAAAATTGGAAAAGCAAGCGGGCGACTTGCAGAAACTAAACAGGCAGCAGTGGAAAAACAAGATGAAGAATAAGAGGAAATGCAAAAACAAATACGAGCCTAATAATCGTGAAGAGGAAGTAGAGGCGGCAAGTAAACCGTTGCAAACAACACGTTTATGTGTCAGCAAAGACAAACAATTTCACCAAGCGGAACTGCCGGATGAGCAAAAGTCAAAGAAGCCACAAAAAAGGAAAAACACTGAGAAGGAAACAGAGACGATACAAAAAAAAAGAGCCAACAAGAAGGGCGTCATTGCCAAATGTGATGAAGTTGTCATGAATGGATATAAAAAGGAAGCGGATAAAATCGAGGTAAAACTGCAAAAACCCCAAATGAGCAAAGCAGAGATGCTGAAACGTGAGCAACTTCGGAAGATTCTCCAGCGCCACGAAACGGAGAAAAAAGAAGAAGAAGAAGCAGCAGCAGCGGGGGTGGCGGCGTCAGAAAAGGTGACGGTGGCGGGTGAGAAGGAGGAGAACCCAGACCGCTCCGCCTCCCTCCGCTCTCGCATGGAGCAGCGCTTGGAGTCGGCTCGCTTCCGCTACATCAACGAGGTCCTGTACAGCAGCACCAGCGGCGCGGCCGTGCGGATGTTCCAGCAGGATCCCGACGCCTTCTGGGTCTACCACCGGGGCTACACGGCGCAGGTGCAGAGGTGGCCCACCAACCCCGTGGACGCTATCATCGCGTACATTCGCCAAAAGTGAGACGCACCTTTTGATTCCTCGATTATTTTTTTCCCAGAGAGACTGTCAAATATTCGTTGTTTACGTTCATTCATAATCAGTAGTGCATGAGAAAGTGGACTACCACCACATGGTCATTCATTAACAAGTATATTGCACAATAGAACAATGTTGTAATTAGGGATGATGTTTAGTTTGAGCCCATTATCGAATCCTCTTATCGAACCGATTCCTTATCGATTCTCTTATCGAATCCAGATAGGTTGTTGTATATGGAAAAAAACACATTTGGTTTAACAAAAGCTCATTTTTATTTTATAAGAAAAAATAAAATAAAATAAATAAATAAATATTGACTGTTACCCCCCTAAAAAAAATACAATAAAATATTGACTGTTGTTACCCAAAGTATTTTAAGTGGGATTTTTCAGAAAAACAAATATATACAGTAACACAAAAACAACCTGTCTCTGTGATCACTATAGGTGTATAAATAATAATATAGTGTTAAATAAAATCAGTCAATTGGGCACAAAACTGAAAATAATACAGCTCTCCAAAAAGTGCACTTCGGCTGCTACTGGAACATACTAACTACACACACTATGACACTAAGAACACCACAGTCATCAATCAACAATTCATCTTCCAAAAAGTTATTTCGATGGTGGAAATACACGACTGGCAGCCATTTTAAGTCCTCAAAACATCCATTGAAACAGTGCACAAAAATCGTTTTTCAATATACATCTTAGTATCAAATTTAACCACTTTCCACCTTAATATTGAGTTACATAAACAAGTTACCGTAAACAGTTTACTTACAGACTTATCTTTTCCAAGGCTTGTAAGAGCTAACACAACTTGTCTACTTCTCAATTGTCTCATGAACTGAACTGACGTCACCAACCCGGAAGTGCCCAAACTAATGACGCGAAGTATTTTCATATCGCCACAAGGTGTCAGTAAGAGTCTACAATCAAATGGGCATAACATTGCCATCCCACAGGGAATTTCCTGTGGGACGGGATTCGTTCCCGGGGATTCGAATAAAGAACCAACTCTTTTTCTTTACTATAGTGGCCTCGATAATGGGAACCGGTTCTTAAAAAGGGATTTGAGTCCATGGAATCGGTTCTTTTCTTATCGAACAACCGGGAGAACCGGTTTTGAACATCATCCCTAGTTGTAATAACGCTGAAGAGTAAAATGCTTAGTCAGCACGAATGTACACAACATTTTAACGTGCATGCAGAGTTAACTAAAGCCTGTGATGCTTCAGTTACTAAACATAACATTAGAAGGTTGCCTACAGCCACAGCTTAGGTTTTTTCACTTTATCTATTGGATCATTTTGTTGCAGATCGTCCTCACTGGTGGTGGCTGACTTTGGCTGCGGCGACTGTAAGATAGGACGCAGCGTCAAGAACAAAGTGCACAGCTTCGACCTGGCGGCGACCTGCAATATGGTCACTGTGTGCGACATGGCCAACGTGAGTGTGTGTTTGTGTGCGTACGCTAACCTGTGCGCAACACGCCACAACGTCCACCCGTCTCGCCCCTGCAGGTGCCGCTGAAGGACAGCTCGGTGGACATCGCCGTCTTCTGCCTGTCGCTGATGGGAACCAATCTGGCAGATTTCGTAGTGGAGGCCAACCGTGTCTTGAAGAAAGGGTAAAGGTCAATAATGCTTTTGGTGTGTTTGTGTGTGTGTAAGTAACCGCTGCTTCTGGTAGGGGTGTGCTGAAAGTGGCCGAGGTGGCGAGCAGATTCGATGACGTCAGGAGCTTCCTCAGCGCAATGGCCAAGTTGGGATTCAAGATGGCGTCCAAGGTGAGAAAACCAAAGCATCTACTGTATGAAGAGTTTTTGCCACAAGTGATAATGTAAAGTGGAATAACCTTTTATTGACTGTACGAGTCACATTTTAACATTCTTAACTGCCATACGAGTGTCAAAATAATTAACTACTGTACAATACCACAAAATAAGGTAAAATTACACGCCTAAAATTATGCTTTTGGTTACACTTAATTTTTTTATTATTATTTCCTGGTTCTATGGTTATCATCACTCTTTGTAGACACTGGTACTCTACCTAATACCATACCATATCATACCATACCAACTTTATTCATAAAGCCCTGTAAAAACAACCACATTTGAAGAACAAAGGGCTGTACACCACAAAGAAATAGAGGCAAAGGACAGACTAAAAATAACATTTAAAACAGAAGTAAAATACACATTGAAAAAGCAAATACAAATTACCCTAAGAACAATTTGTTAGATAAAAAGCAGTTAAAAAGTTAAAAACAGTTTAAAGTCTCATGCTGGGTTAAAAGCCAGTGAATAAAAATGGGTTTTAAGAAGGCTCTTAAAAATAGCCAAAGAAGGGGCCTGTCTCACATGGAGAGGGAGATTGTTCCAGAGTTTGGGACCCGCAACAGAGAAGGCTCTGTCCCCTCTGAGCTTGCGCTTTGATTTGGTTACCTCCAGGATCAGCTGTTAAGCTGACCTGAAAGACCGGGTGGGGGCATAAAGGTGGAGCAGCTCAGAGAGGTACGGTGGGGCAAAACCACGTAAGATAAGATAATTTTAAACTTGACTCTAAAAGACACAGGCAGCCAGTGAAGGGAGGCTAAAACAGGAGTAATGTTCTGTCTTTTTCTTGTGTTAGTTAAAAGTCGGGCAGCTGCATTTTAGACCAGCTGCAGACGTGAGAGGGAGGATTGACTAATTCCAAAATACAAAGAGTTACAGTAATCCAGCCGAGATGTGATAAAGGCATGGATTACTGTCTCAAACTGTTGCCTATAAAGAAGGTTTTTAACCTTGGCCAGCTGACGTAAACAAAAGAAGCTGGCTTTCACCACTGTGCCAATCTGACGGTCCAATTTAAAATCACTGTCAATACGAAAGCCCAGGTTGGTGATCATGTGCTTTAATGAAGGCGTCCTGAGTAAGGGTGCTCAAAAAATGTATTCATATTAGGGCTGGACAATACATTTTGATTTTGTTTATGGCTCCTCACGATAATGAAAATATAATAATCGATTAATGGGCCACACAGCGTAAATAAGTAAGTTATATGATTTCCACGTTTACGTAACCGCGGACATAGTCACATAATCGGCCAATAAAATGGAATCCGCTGTTAAACGCAGAATATCAGGGAAATTGACATAAATGTAAGTGAAATGTTGTCATTGTGAGGAGAAGGGACGTTTGTTTGGGAAAATAATGTGTCCAGTAGCACTAAGTTTATCCCCCACACAGTCAGAGGCCCCGTCCTGAACTCAACGATGTCAAGACGGTCACTTGAAACCGCGACTTAAGTATGAAGCTAAAGCTAGCAAGAACGATCCATACATCCTCAACACATCTCATCTGCTTGTGTTGTTGTGAACGACATCATCGATGTATTGTACAAACAGAACAGCAGAAGCAAGTTAGGATGCGCTCTTTTTTTATTTTTTATTTTTTTAAACAAGTGACTCGCCTCTTTATTGGTCAAGTTGAGAACAGCAGCGCAGAATGTAATCTAATCTTGTGGTGCCCAAAGAGTGCCTCCTGTAGTCCTGAGAGTGTACTTTTAGTATACACAAGTGATACTGTATGCTATTTGAATAGAAGTTTAATTTCATGTGTGTGTTTTTTAGGATACAGCGAACACTCACTTCTACTCGTTTGAATTCGTCAAGACGGGCAACGCTTCAGAAAACTTGAAGAAAATAGGACTGCAGTTGAAGGCCTGCTTGTACAAGAAAAGATGAAACAGATTTTTACTAAAATTGACTTGTAATTACATATTTTATTTCTGTCAATGTTTGTTTATAATAAAAAGAAAAAAATGCAATATATTAGAATACAAACATTTAACATAGGTCATGTTTGTGATTGCATTGACTGTGACCTGATTTCTTCTTATTTCCCAAACTATTTTAATTAAATACATTTATTTTATAATAAGAACAAAATGGTTCTTCTGTTTAAATGCTGGTGCTTCTAGTAAGTGTAGAAAAAAAAGTTTTTTCAATGAGGTAGGTATGACTCGTGCTTTACCACAAGGGGGCGTAATAACACTGCTGCACCCTCGCAAGTGCCACCGCAAAGATCATCTAAGTTTTGGTACACTTAAGTTAAATGATTTGAATTGATTAGGGTGTGAAAAGATGACCATCTATTATAGATTTAAATGTTTTGCCAAAGTACATAACATTAAACACATTAAATGAATACATATTTCAAAATCGATATATGTCGTTATTATTGTACAGGCTAATAATATATATATATGTGTATATATATTGATGTAATCACAAATCAATACACTGGTTGACGCTATAAACTCATTTAGCACCGCAATAGTGAGTAATTATAGCTTGTGACGTCACAACTAGAGGCCCATAATGACCTGCTGTTGTCTGCAGAGTCCCCAAAATAACCCTAAGTGACCTCAAGGGAGTCATGGAGCTTTTCCTCTGTCGGGACTAACTTTTCCAAATTAGCTCCGGCAGGGCCCACATTTGGTCATGTACAACATTAGTGTGCTTTATAAACAAACAACAGATAAAGATAACAAAGGCGTTGCATTAATTGTGTTTACAAATCTCAGCTACGTCCTGTGGCTGCTTGTTGCTAGGCAGAATTCACGTAGCATCATCATGACTGAATTTAGGCCCCCAATGTGCACCTAATACACAGTGTAAAGATATATTGTGGAAAGTTCTAGAAGATAGAGAAAACCCCATAAAGCATGTCGCACAAATCCCACACCAGTACTTATATCAAAGTAATGTGTGACTTATTCTTGTTTCCAGCACACAAATGAACAAAATGTGTTTTTTCAGCTTGAATTTCAACCACAAGGAGTAGTTTCCTTTTTTTTTTTTAATTCTTATTCTTTGCAACATGACTGCTGATAAAGTGGACGTTTTGGGGGAGAATACTGTTGTGGTGACACGCTGCTTCCTGTTTGTGACTAACTGACTTCCTGTTGGTGACTTATTACTGCATTTTTGGCTTTTTGCTCAGATTGTCTCTCATGGCACACATTGTAAATTTAAAAAAAAATTACATTACGATTTAATTATACTTCTACATCATACATATTCAACTAAATTGTTCTGGGGGACACATTTCAAAAAGTGAAGGATTTTCCCTTCACTATTAGTCGTTTTTCATATGAGAACCAGTGTACTCTTTAGAGAACATTTGATTTTTGGTCAATTTATTTCTGGCGACTGAGCTGCCAGGTTTTTTTTTTTTTTTTTTTAACAGTAAAATCTATGGTCTCTTCTACAGTGAAATACTGTAAATTAAAAAAGGTAAACATTTTGTGTTTACGGTAAAATGCTGGTGAGTGAGTTGCCAGTTTATTTTTTTTACCGTAAAATCTACGTCAAGGTTTTTACAGTGCATGAGGTACCCCTTATTTTTACGGTAGAATTCTTATTTTTTTGTGATAGAGTGATTGGAGCACATACTTGTTGGTTACAAAAAACATTCATGAGGTTTGGTTCTTTTATGAATTTATTATGGGTCTACTGAAAATGTGACCAAATCTGCTGGGTCAAAAGTATACATACAGCAATGTTAATATTTGGTCACATGTCCCTTGGCAAGTTTCACTGCAATAAGGCACTTTTGGTAGCCATCCACAAGCTTCTGGTTGAATTTTCTTGACAACATTGATGCAGTTCAGCTAAATTTGTTGGTTTTCTGACATGGACTTGTTTCTTCAGCATAGTCCACACATTTAAGTCAGGACTTTGGGAAGGCCATTGTAAAACCTTAATTCTAGCCTGATTTAGCCATTCCTTTACCATTTTTGACGTGTGTTTGGGGTCATTGTCCTGTTGGAACACCCAACTGCGCCCAAGACCCAACCTCCGGGCTGATGATTTTAGGTTGTCTTGAAGAATTTGGAGGTAATCCATTTAAAGCACCAGTTCCATTGGCAGCAAAACAGGCCCAGAGCATAATACTACCACCACCATGCTTGACGGTTGGCATGGTGTTCCTGGGATTAAAGGCCTCACCTTTTCTCCTCCAAACATATTGCTGAGTATTGTGGCCAAACAGCTCAATTTTTGTTCTATCTGACCACAGAACTTTCCTCCAGAAGGTCTTATATTTATCCATGTGATGTCAGATGAAACAAAAATTGAGCTGTTTGGCCACAATACCCAGCAATATGTTTGGAGGAGAAGAGGTGAGGCCTTTAATCCCAGGAACACCATGCCCACCGTCAAGTATGGTGGTGGTAGTATTATGCTCTGGGCCTGTTTTGCTGCAAATGGAACTGGTACTTTACAGAGAGTATAGCGGACAATGAAAAAGGAGGATTACCTCTAAATTCTTCAGGACAACCTAAAATCATCAGCCCGGAGGTTGAGTCTTGGGCGCAGTTGGGTGTTCCAACAGAACAATGACCCCAAACACACGTCAAAAGTGGTAAAGGAATGGCTAAATCAGGCTAGAATGAAGGTTTTAGAATGGCCTTCCCAAAGTCCTGACTTAAACGTGTGGACAATGCTGAAGAAACAAGTCCATGTCAGAAAACCAACACATATAGCTGAACTGCACCAATTTTGTCAAGAGGAGTGGTCAAAAATGTAACCAGAAGCTTGCCAGAAGCTTGTAGATGGCTACCAAAAGCGCCTTATTGCAGTGAAACTTGCCAAGGGACATGTGACCAAATATTAACATTGCTGTATGTATACTTTTGATCCAGCAGATTTGCTCACATTTTCAGTAGACCCATAATAAATTCATAAAAATGAAAAGAATTAAGGTTTTAGAATGGCCTTCCCAAATTCCTGTCTTAAATGTGTGGACTATGCTGAAGAAACAAGTCTATGTCAGAAAACCAACAAATTTAGCTGAACTGCACCAATTTTGATGCAGTTCAGCTAAATTTGTTGGTTTTCTGACATGGACTTGTTTCTTCAGCATTGTCCAGCATGTGTTCCGATCACTCTATCACAAAAAATAAGAGTTGTAGAAATTATTGGAAACTCAAGACAGCCATGACAATATGTCCTTCACAAGTGGATGTAAGCTTTTGGCCACGACTATATATATATGATTATAGATACATACATATTTTTTTCATCAGCGTTCCTGTTCTGTAATGCTTCACCATGTCATTAGTCTAATCTTGAACAGGTTTGTGCTGAAAACAAAATTCTGTGTCAATAAAGATCATTCCATTCTTCCATACATACGTACATACATATATATATACACATATACACATAGAGAGCCCGGCCTCCGGCCAAGTTCTTTTAATTTAACCCAACGTGGCCCTTGATTTAAGAAGTTTGGGGACCCCTGATTTAAGTGTTGAATACTAATAATAATATTAAAAATAATATAAGACTCATTTATATGACAGACACTCTTTACAGGTCTGAAGGGGCCAAACTTGCCGTAAAGGTTACAAAAATATGTATTGTATTGATTAAAGTTTGGACACCCCTTTTCAAATTGGACGTCAGTACCAATCACAAGTGGCCACTTTTTAGATGCAACTTTTTGTATTGGATTGTCACGACTCAGCACGACTTTGTTGCCCACGCCGGCCGCAGCTAGCAAATCACGGCGCACAAAAGAAAGCGTTCGTAAAACACGCCGCGTCAGCGACTAATTAGCAATATTCCACATGATTTACATGTACTTAATCAGTGTGACCACATGAAGCGTGAAAAGGGATCTTCACACATCTTGTTTCATTCTGGGTCATGACTTGAAAAGAAAAAAAACAAACTTGTGATTCATGGAGAAAAAGGCTTCGGCTGAGCAGCCGCCACGCGTTTTGTTTCCTGTTGCCGTGGCGACACAACAACTTGACACGCTGACGTGCCTTCCACCGTGTCTCTCCGCTCCTGGAGTCCTATGAAACGAAACAAAAATGAGAAAATATTTTTTTTTTTTAAAAGAAAGTTTGTTGGCGTAAGATGAGGACAAGTCGTCGGCGGCGGGGGAAAAGGCATCGCGCTCCAAACGCTCGCCGCCGCTTCCATGAGC
>NC_084564.2:15260000-15382500 GCF_033978685.3 Nerophis lumbriciformis | reverse complement strand
CAAGAGACGTGCCAAGGATCCGAAATAGGTCTGGTAAAACCTCCTTTGCCGGGTTATTTCAGATTTCCTTCACAACCAATAGGTTTCTTGCGGTGAAAGCAAATTATGTTGAAACAGATACTGCTGTGATAAACCTTTAAATATCTTTCAAAATCGACAGGGTTCTTGTTCAGACACCAAACAACAAAGCACTTAAGTCAGAGGAAGATCGGGGAACAGAAATCAAATTGACAGATCCTTGACCTTTTCCTTGGCCTGTCTTCAGTATGGCCCATTTCAAAATTAATAGGTGTCTTGCTCGGAAAGCAAACAAAACATGTAGAAAAAATGAAAGAAGAAGAAAGCATGAGTTGGACAGTAATCAGTTGATGAGTGAGACTCGTAGAGACATCCCATGGATCACAAACAAACCTGGTAGAGCCTCCTTTACCACCTTGTTTCAAATTTCCTTCAAAATCAATAGGGTGCTTACTTTGAAACCAAACAGTTATTTCTTAAAATTAAAGGCAGACTAACCGATGCCTCCTAAGGAACCAACATCGATGTGATAGAGCCTTAACTATATTTCAAAATCAATAGGGTTCTTGCTTTGAACCTAGACAATAAGGTTTCAAAGATAGAGGAAGACAAGTTGACATTTGGGACTTGTAGAGACCTCTTAAGGAACCAAAATAAATGTGATAGAGCCTTAACTATATTTCAAAATCAATAGGGTTCTTGCTTTGAACCTAGACAATAAGGATTCAAAGATAGAGGAAGACAAGTTGACATTTGGGACTTGTAGAGACCTCTTAAGGAACCGAAATAAATGTGATAGAGCTTTAACTATATTTCAAAATCAAAAGGGTTCTTGCTTTAAACCTAAACAATAATGTTTAAAAGTTAGAGGAAGACAAGTTGACATTTGGGACTTGTAGAGGCCTCCCAAGAAAACCGATATTGATGTGATAGACCCTTAACTTTCTTTCAAAATCAACAGTTCTCATTCAGAACCCAAACAACAATACACTAAAGTCAGAGGAAGATCAGTTGAATGTATGTGAGTGGGGATCAGAAATCAAATAGATATTTGACCTTTTCTTTGGCCTGTCTTCAGTATGGCTCATTTCAAAATGAATAGGTGTCTTGCTCGGACAGCAAACAAAACATGCAGAAAAAATTAAAGAAGAAGAAAGAATGAAAGTTGGAGAATAATCAGTTGAGAAGTGAGACTTGTGGAGACATCCCATGGATCACAAACACACCTGGAAGAGCCTTCTTTGGCGCCTTGTTTCAAATGTCTTTCAAAATTAATAGGATTCTTGCTTGGAAACTAAACAATAATATTTCAAAGTTAGCGGAAGACAAGCTGACATTAGGGACTTGTAGAGACCTAGAACCGATATTTATGTGATAGACCCTTAACTATCTTTCAAAACCAATAGAATTATTGCCTAAACACTAAAGAATGTTTAGAAAACATGTTAAAGGAAAACAAGTTGACAACTGTGACTCTTAGAAACCTCCTAGGAAACCGATACTGATGTGATAGACCTTTATCTTTCAAAATCAATTTGGGACTTGTGGAGACCTCCTAAAGAACCGATATTGATGTGATAGACCCTTAACTATCTTTCAAAACCAATAGAAGTCATGCTTTGAAACCAAAGAATGTCTAAAAACATGTTGACAACTGTGACTCGTAGAAACCTCCTAGGAAACCGATACAGATGTGATAGACCTTTATCTTTCAAAATCGATTGGGTTCTTGTTCGGACACCAAACAAAATCAAAATCGATAAGGTTCTTGCTTTGAAACCAAAGGATGTTTAAAAAAAAAGTTAGAGGAAGACAAGTTGACATTTGGGACTTGTACAGGCCTCCCAAGAAACGAATATTGACGAGATAAACTCCTAAATGTTTTTCAAAATTAATAAGACTCTTGCTTGGAAACTAAACAATAATATTTCAAAGTTAGTGGAAGACAAGCTGACATTTGGGACTTGTGGAGACCTCCTAAAGAACTGATATTGATGTGATAGACCCCTTAACTATTTTTCAAAACCAATAGAAGTCATGCTTTGAAACTAAAGAATGTTTAAAAACATGTTGACAACTGTGACTCGTAGAAACCTCCAAGGAAACCGATACTGATGTGATAGACCTTTATCTTTCAAAATCGATTTGGGACTTGTGGAAACCTCCTAAAGAACCGATATTGATGTGATAGACCCTTAACTATCTTTCAAAACAAATAGAAGTCATGCTTTGAAACCAAATAATGTTTAAAAACATGTTGACAACTGTGACTCGTAGAAACCTCCTAGGAAACCGATACTAATGTGATAGAACTTTATATTTCAAAATCAATCGGGTTCTTATTCAGACACCAAACAAAATCAAAATCAATAAGGTTCTTGCTTTGAAACCAAAGGATGTTTTAAATTAAGTTAGAGGAAGACAAGTTGGCAACTGTGACTCGAAGAAACCTCATAGAAAACTTGAACTACCTTTAAACTAACTATTTTTCAAAATCAACAGGGTTCTTGTTCAGACACGAAACAACAAAGCACAGAAGTCAAATGAAGACAAATTGAAAGTCTGTAACTACATGTTTGACCTTTTCCTTGGCCAATCTTCTGTATGACCCGTTTCAAAATCAATAGGTTTCTTGCTCAGACCGTAAACAAAACAAGTGTCGAACAATAAATTGTGACATACAGACATTTTCTTTTCCCAGCAGACATTTGACCACAGCTTCTTGTGTCAGGCTCCCACTAAAAATCAATAGGGTTCAGGTAATCACTGCTCGCGAGCCCTGTTAAAAGGTGTCATCTCCTTAAATCAGCACTTCATTAGCTGCCTTTAATCAGTGGGCAGCAGTGAGGACGTGTGGCTCCCCTCATGGGGAAGAGCTGTTGATGTGCTGGCAATAACGGGGGTCTGGGCTTGTGTGGGCCGGACGTCTGCTGTCAGCCTCAGCAGGACCAGCCAACTGATGGAGCAGGTGATAAGCACCGCGCTCCAAAACCCAGGCACAAGACCATTAACGGCTGTGTTTTGCTAACGTTCGCCTCGTCGCTCTGATCCAAAACAGGCCGCGTCTTAATTTGCTGGAAAAGACATCAAGCCGTGAGAAATGATAATATTTTTCAAAGTATTAAAGCAGAGGATGTGTAGCGAGCGGGAACGGAGCGCTGGGTGGTCTCTGGCGGCCATGTTTGAGGGATGCGATGCAACGTCACCAACGTATCAACTTCATCAGGCCTTTTTTACTGACTCTTCTAAAGATTGTTGACATGCTTTATTCTTCTTGTCATCAAAATAATAATAAAACATTAACTATAAAAGCACTCGGAAAGCGCAGACCTCCACCAAGCACTATCACATAATATTAGGGGTGTAACGGTACGTGTATTTGTATTGAACCGTTTCGGTACGGGGGTTCCGGTTCGGTTCGGAGGTGTACCGAACAAGTTTCCACACGGACATATTAAGTAGCGTAACGCACGTTGTGTAAACAATGCACACCGAGGCACAACACACGGCATGCTAGCAGCTAACGGGCTACGATAGACTGACCATACGTCCTCTTTTCACCGGACATGTCCTCTTTTGCGGAGCTGTCAGGGCGGAGTTTCTTAAATGCCTCAAATGTCCGGCATTTTGAGTTAGGGTTGCGTGTATTTTCAATGCACGTTCAGGGTTAAAGGGGAACATTATCACAATTTCAGAAGGGTTAAAACCATTAAAAATCAGTTCCTAGTGGCTTATTTTATTTTTCGAAGTTTTTTTCAAAATTTTACCCATCACACAATATCCCTAAAAAAAGCTTCAAAGTGCCTGATTTTAACCATCGTTATATACACCCGTCCATTTTCCTGTGACGTCACATAGTGATGCCAACACAAACAAACATGGCGCATAGAACAGCAAGCTATAGCGACATTAGCTCGGATTCAGACTCGGATTTCAGCGGCTTAAGCGATTCAACAGATTACGCATGTATTGAAACGGATGATTGTAGTGAGGAGGCAGGTAGCGAAAACAAAATTGAAGAAGAAACTGAAACTATTGAGCCATATCGGTTTGAACCGTATGCAAGCGAAACCGACGAAAACGACACGACAGCCAGCGACACGGGAGAAAGCGAGGACGAATTCGGCGATCGCCTTCTAACCAACGATTGGTATGTGTTTGTTTGGCATTAAAGGAAACTAACAACTATGAACTAGGTTTACAGCATATGAAATACATTTGGCAACAACATGCACTTTGAGAGTGCAGACAGCCCAGTTTTCATCAATTAATATATTCTGTAGACATACCCTCAATCGCTCTCTTTTCCTGAAAGCTGATCTGTCCAGTTTTAGAGTTGATGTCAGCAGGCCAGGGAAGCTAGGGTCGATATTCTTCTCTTGATCATCTTCGGTGGCATAAGGGACGGTGTGAGCCAAGACATCCAGGGGGTTTAGCTCGCTCGTCTGCGGGAACAAACTGCCGCCATTGCTTGCCGTGCTACTGAGGTCCTTTGTCCCTGAATTGCTCACACACTCCGGCAGATTCAATGGGGGTCTGGCGGCAGATTTCTTTGACTTTATCGTTGGAAATGCATCTGCTTTGAGTGTCACAGGATATCCACACATTCTTGCCTCTGTCGTAGCATAGCTTTCGTCGGTAAAGTGTGCGGAACAAACGTCCAATTTCTTGCCACTTTCGCATCTTTGGGCCACTGGTGCAACTTGAATCCGTCCCTGTTCGTGTTGTTACACCCTCCGACAACACACCGACGAGGCATGATGTCTCCAAGGTACGGAAAACAGTCGAAAAAACGGAAAATAACAGAGCTGATTTGACTCGGTGTTTGAGAAAATGGCGGATTGCTTCCCGATGCGACGTCACGTTGTGACGTCATCGCTCTGAGAGCGAATATTAGAAATGCGTTTAATTCGCCAAAATTCACCCATTTAGAGTTCGGAAATCGGTTAAAAAAAAAAAAGGTCTTTTTTCTGCAACATCAAGGTATATATTGAAGCTTACATAGGTCTGGTGATAATGTTCCCCTTTAATAGGGCCTTAATTTGCCCAGATCTGCCCTAAGGGGACAAGCGGTAGAAAATGGATGGATAGATGGATGTCATTACTGCCACAAGTGGTGTATTACAACTGAGTACTGCTGCGGCTCATAGGGACCACAGCTGAGAAACAGATATTTGTTTTGCATGACAGAAAACAGAACATGGAGGGGAGTGTTTCATTGCAAAGTGACATTACCATCTACTGGCCTGGCATGCACATTACAGCCTTGACACTGTTTGTGCTTTAAATTCCTGTATAAACGCTTAGTGTTTACTGTAGCAAGTGTCCTCCTAAAGCCACTTAAAGGCAGAGGAGTGAATCTGCTGTATCAGTTGCTTTGTGCCCTTGTGGGTAATTGCCAAAATAAACGAGCGCCAAGCGTGGGGGAAGCGCACACACTAAGTAATAGCTGAGGTATAAAACATAATGCATCATTTTGGGGGCCTTGGGGGGTCTTTTTTTTGTAAACAAACACACACGGCAGCATCTCTTCATGGACTGCAACACCTGACACACATGCAAAAAAAAAAAGTCTAATATTTGGACTTTAGAGGACTGTAAAGAAGATAATGTGGTTTGCAGCTCACGGCATCTCAAAGTGGAACAGCGACAAAGAAAGCACAGCTTGAAGCTTCCAGAAAACCTTGCGGGCCAGTAAAAGAAGACGGTTGGTCGGTCACCGCCGATCTTCCCAGAATTTTCCAAGCGTGCGGGAGGAAATCCAAAGTTAATATGTCGCCCAGTGAAATATGGCGGAGCTTCGCCGACCGTGTGTTAGAGATTAAGTGCAAGTTTTATTGTTGCAGGTGCACAGCCATTCAGCAGGCAATATATTAAGTACATAGCGCCGCACAAGCTAATGAAAGCTAACACTTCACTATGAAGACAATGATAAAGTATCAATGATTGTCACACACACACTAGGTGTGGTGAAATTTGTCCTCTGCATTTGACCCATCTCCTTGTTCACCCCCTGGGAGGTGAGGGGAGCAGTGGGCAGCAGCGGTGGCCGCGGCCGGGAATAATTTTTGGTGATTTAACCCCCAATTCCAACCCTTGATGCTGAGTGCCAAGCAGGGAGGTAATGGGTCCCATTTTTATAGTCTTTGGTATGACTCGGCCGGGGTTTGAACTCACAACCTACCCATCTCAGGGCGGACAGTCTAACCACTAGGCCACTGAGTAGGTTAGAGGTTAGGTAACAATAATGCTATTTTTAATGATCGTCTCACTAATGTGTACTAAAAATCAATTTGCTCACCAGTCGTCTCCACTTTTGAGAGACGAATGCTTACTGTCCCACAACCATTTTCAAAAACCAGGCTTCGCTACACATCTCTAACACACCTCTGAAAACTATTCAGATGACATTTTTCTTCAGCGAATATGCTAACCTAGCATGATGTTGCTGCTAAAATATGAGCGTAATGTAGCTCACATAGCTACGCTAGCGTTGCTGCCATATGTGTCCTCGTGTCTTGTCTCACTCTTTAATGTTACCTTGTTGTATGGGATATATGGCAGTGTTTCTCAGCCATGGGGCCAGGGCTGTCACGGCCCAAGCGCACTCCAGTGCGTATTCATCTGTGCGCTGCGCTTAGCGCACCTCCAAGCGCGCACCTGCGCGCGTAACTCCGGCTGCAGCAGGCAGCTGCATTCAATCTGCATTCAGTCAGCACTCAACACACATGTTGCTGATGAGCTCCTTGGGCTTCTTAAGACAGAGCAAACCTGCGTTCCGGGCCAGAACGTAGCGACCTGTTCCCGTACAATAAGCCGACAGTCTCTAGCTCTATGCACACTCTCTCTCTCTCTCTGTGTTTCTCCCCCTCTGTGTTTATTTGTCTCGTGTCCCTTGTCGCCATCCAGCAGCATTCCTACGTTTCCTCGTCATGAGCTGTGTGTCTCGTCTCCCCGTAATCCCTCTCATTCCCCTGGCTGCCCCTTTGGATCTCGACCTCCCGCCTGGACACGGACTTTGACGCCTCGCTCTTGACCGAGACCTCCTGCCTGTCTCTGGATCTCCGAGCTTACCTTGCCCCCTTGGACTTCTGCCTCTCGCTCAACACTCCTGGTAACACTCAGCTAGTCGCTACACATAGTCACACCATACACATTTTGGATTAGTTTTCACACTTCATAATATTGCATAGAAATAAATAGAGCTAAACTATGTCCCTGCATTCTGTGCCGTCTTCTTCCCCCCTGTACCGTAACAAGGGCCCATTGTTGGGCCGCGAGCACCCCCTAGCAGTGTTGGGACTAACGCGTTACAAAGTAACGCGTTAAGTTGTTGGCACGTTCAGTCCACACACAGCGTGGTCATGGCGAGCGGAGTAACGGAGGAGCTTGAACGCCCCCGCCATTGAATCGGTGTGTTTATAAGTGCAGACTCGGTTGTGCAAAATGAGGGTTTTAAACACATGCTGAACGTGCTTGAACCACGTTACGACATCCCGTCGCGCACCCACTTCAGCAATAAGATTGTGCCAGATCTTTATGAGCAGGAGAAGAAAAAAGTTGTGGATGAACTATCCCGAGCATCATCTGTTGCGCTCATGACAGACGGGTGGACGTCCAGCGGAACTATAAGCGCTCACTTCATCACAGCAGACTGGGAGATGAGAAGACACGCCCCCTCTACGAGAGTCACCTTGCGCAGGTACTGACACAAGCAGTGGAGGACTGGAAGATAAAGATATCCCAGTCACACGTGATAATGCCAAAAATCAAATAATTACAGAGAATGAGGCAGGACTGGGACCACAGATAGGTGCTTTGCACATGTAGTGAATTTGGCATCACAGAAGGGAATCTCAGTCAATAGGATGGAGCGCCTCTTTGGGAGGATCAGGAAGGTTTCTTACTTCCACCCAAGCACAACAGCTGCTCATGTGCTTAAGACAAAGCAAGAAATGCTAAAGCTGCCTGCTCATACATGATGTCCCAACGAGGTGAAACTCCACTTATGATATGTTGGAGCAGCAGGCAGCTATATACTCTGCATTGACCCACAACACCCTGAAGACAAATGTCACCCTGTCTGATGATGATGTGAGAGTGGCAGGTGAGGTCCTCCAGGTGCTTAAACCCCTCAAAAGTGTTCCATCTCTACTGAGCACTGAAACTTCACCATCTGTGTCAATGATCCTGCCACTGAAAACAAGTATTCTACAATCCATGGCTCCAAGTGTGGAAGACAGCAGCATCACTCCAGATGTCAGGCTTTATGTTTCAAGGAAGATGATGTGCCTTCTTATGTTGCACTTTAACTTGTTTTTTATTCATGGTCATTGGTCCAAGTTTAAAGAAAGGAGGAATGCCTTTTTATGTTGCACTGTTTTTCATTAATTATGTTAAAAGGAAAATAAAAATGTATGTCAAGTTGATCAACAGATTGTATTATTCTCCAGTGCAATAACAGTACTGAAATGAAGGCAAAAAGGGCATTAATGGGAGCTTTAAAAAAAAAATAAGAAAAAAATAAGTAACTAAATAGTTACTTTTCACAGTAACGCATTATTTTTTGGTGTAAGTAACTGAGTTAGTAATTGAGTTACTTTTGAAATAAAGTAACTAGTAACTGTAACTAGTTACTGGTTTTCAGTAACTAACCCAACACTGCCCCCTAGAGGGCCGGAATAAAATATCTGTTTCTCAGCTGTGGTCCATATGGGTCGCAGAGGTACTCAGTACACTTTTACAACACTTGTGACAGTAACGACAATATCAAAACAAACAGAAGAAGTCTGGAGCTAAAGACAGAGAGAAGTTTCTTAAGCGCAAAAATTATGACTTAAGTGGGGAAGCAGTATTTTCATTTAACTTGGATTTTCTTGACAGTGTATTTAAGAAATATACATAATATTATAATTTTTTATTAATTTAGTTAGAATTTATTTATTTCAGCACTGCATAATTGTGATGTAACTGTATTTTTTAATCAGTTTTTATGAGTCTTTTCTTTTGCAGTATACGTATTTGATTCATATTTATTTTTGTAATCAGTATGACCTAAACCTATTATTGACACATGGTTTCATATCATTTGACAAGGTTTATCCTGCTAAACTGTAAAAGTAGGTTAGATATATTTATTCAGTGTGAAAAATATCAAGAGTAAAACTACTAATTCAGTTTTAATATTTGAGTGGGCCCCAGGCAGGCCCTTATGCAGTGGAAAAGTTGGGCCCTGAGGTCAAAAAGGTTAAGAACCCCTGATATATGACATCCATACAGATCATTACCATTAAAGCTATAGACTATTTATGTTAGCATCTGCTTGGTAAAATGCAATTGTGCATGGTTTTCATATCTATTTATGATGTCAAAGTTAGCGCATTTACGCATGCAATTAATCACTTTCTAGCAATTAAATGACGTGCATTCAAGTAAAACATTTCATTGCATTTTTGTCAAAATATTCGTGTCTATTTTAAAGTTAAATTATGCAAGCAACTAGTTTACTGTGATTAATCGCCATTAATCAAAATTCAAAAGTGTGATCAATCTGATTTTGAAATCTGATAGTCAGACAGCAATAATATTTATGTAACTTTATTGTATTTCACTAAGTGCTTTTTCCTACGCTGCAATAAGAAGGCTTCACTACACATCGTAAAACATTATAGTGTTGTATGGCATTTATCACGTTGGATGATTTATAGTGTAGATGTTAAAAGTGGATACAATACACAATTGCACGCTTTTTGGAGACCACACTGTTGCGTGATCAATCACAGCTCATTAGCATTAAAGCTACAGATGCATAAAATGTTGTGTTCCCATTAGGGCTTACTAAAAGTGCTTTTAATTGTACACATCTTAGCATGAAGACTAGATTTTTGACAATAACAATTGCAGGATTTCCGACACTTATTTAAAATGATGAAAACATATACCTTAACCTTTGTTTTTAAAGGTTAAAATGTGATGGTACAGGTTGGAGTTTTACACGGCGATGTCTTTCTCATATTTTCCCACTAAATAAAATAAAAGTCTGCATATTTTCTTCATGCAGGATGAGTTAGTTGTGTTCCTTTGAATGCATCATTCATGGCATCGCATCCCTGCTGGTCCTCCACAAGCTGCATGCCTGCAGGACCCACTTCTGCTCCCCTAACTTCCTTTCTTTCAGGCTCTTATTCCGCACACTTTCTAAACAAAAACAAGAATGGATGACAAAAAGTCATTTAAGTGCTGAGAAGGTGCTTTGTAAATGTTTTATTTTTACAAGTTTAGTGTGGATTCTTGGACACAGCAGGAGGACGGCAGTGAACAAATTGAAAAAAGTGCTAACACATTTTCAACTCGGTGCTTTGAAAAAGCTGCGATCAATTAGAGTAAGAAGTTTAGCGGACTGTAAAATGGAAAATAATATTTAAATTTCTTTACACTTTTTTTTACGCTTCTTGCACAATGCCATTGTTTATGTCCATTCTTTAATATCATTTAAACAACTATTGAATGCCTACAATTGACTACTTTACTGTACACTTTCTCATATATTATAGCAGGCATCTATCAGAGATAGATGAGGTTATTGTTAAAAATAGCCCTACTATTATTATTTATCAGTTATCAATCAACCTCATCTATCACATACCATTTTAATGCTAAATATTTACTGGTAAATTTTATAAACTGATTTCAATGAATATTGCAATATCAAATTATTTGATTAAAGGTGATTTTACATTAATAACTACCATTATTAATATTAATAATATTGTATACGAATATAAACCAAGAGTATCCAAACCTTTTCCCCCAAGGGCCAAATACTGAAAAATGAAAGAATGGGAGTGGCTGCTTTGATACATTTTCCACATTAAATATGCTACAACCAAATAATGTACATCATTATATATAATAGATAATTGGATGTTTGTATTTGTCTTGGCTTTTGTGTTATAGGTGACAATGCAAATGCTGTAGTAATTTATGTCAAGTTAAAGTTAAAGTACCAATGATTGTCACACACACTAGGTGTGGTGAAATTTGTCCTCTGCATTTGACCCATCACCTTGTTCACCCCCTGGGAGGTGAGGGGAGCAGTGGGCAGCAGCGGTGCCGCGCCCGGGAATCATTTTTGGTGATTTAACCCCCAATTCCAACCCTTGATGCTGAGTGCCAAGCAGGGAGGTAATGGGTCCCATTTTTATAGTCTTTGCTATGACTCGGCCGGGGTTTGAACTCACAACCTACCGATCTCAGGGCGGGCACTCTAACCACTAGGCCACTGAGTAGGTCAAGTCTAATATACCTTAAATAATAATGAATTAAATACATTTTCAGAACAGGTCGAGGGCCAGTAAAAAACTTTCCGCTGTCCGAAAACACTTTTTATTGACATTTTCAAATAGACAGAAAAGAGTGCAACGTCGAAACAGTACAATTTTAAAGTCAGTAAATTCTTCCCACCCCTTCCCTTGAAACCCAAACCACCCACCTACTCAGGTCAAACGAACAAGGGACATATGGCACAGACATACAACAAGTAAGACGACAAAAACAAACACGTTCACACACACACACACACACACACACACACACACACCCATACAAAGCCAGGGACAGACATTAGAGGCTGAAAGGAGAGAGAAAAGGAAAAAAAAAATCAAATTAAATAAATAAAAAATAAATAAATAAAAGGCAGATTATTCTTTTAAAGTGATTTAGAGGTAGAATTGATTGCTCCCATTAGCTGCACTGCTAGCCACCAAGAACGAGACCATTTTTACATGTTAGAATGTAAAAAAAACAAAAAACTTTTGTGAAATTTGCTAAATTCCCCCCAAAATTGCAGATCTCCTTTAAGTATAAATGTTTTTTTGTCGTTGTTTGGGTTAAAATCTCTGAAACTAACCAGCTTTGTTTTGTTCTTTTGAGTAGGTCAGCTGAAAAAAGAATGAGGACAGTTTTAGACGTATGAAACATTGCAAGTGTCATCTTGTGAGCGCCATAAAGAGTAAATCTGTGAGTTGGCTTCGCGTCGAGTCTCCACTGTGAGGACTATCATATTTCCGGAAGGTAATAGGAAGGTCAGCTTACAGCAGGAACGACACGGAACATTTCATTTATTTGTTATGTTTTATTTTCTTTCCGCACACTTGACACTACTGCACCTTTTCACTCTGCTGCAATCACGAGCGCTCACGTGACCTCGTTTTACAGCTGATGAAACGACCTGAAGCGCTTCCTTCCTCCGCAAGGGCCAGCCAGTGGAGGCTGGAACGACAGTCCGGAAAACGTCAGACTCGCGTCTGCTGCTGGGGAATGTTTTTCCCAGACTTGAAGCTGATATGTTAAGACGCGTACTCGTATGGAGCATTTAGAGATTTTACAGATGTGCATCCTTTATCGCGCACTCTTCCTCCGTGGACACGCATGCACAACATCATATGGGAAAGCTGCTTGGTGAGGAGCCACCAATAAGAAGTAAAAGCTGCTGTGGTAATCCACTTAACTCCGCGTAAACTTTCCCAGCACTTTACGCTCATGTCAAAAACCTGTGGCGCCCTCTATGGGTTGCAAATGCTAATGCTAAATCTATCATCAAATTTTTATAATCATATCACAAATGGTCAATTAGTTGGTAAGTCCGAAAACATTTTGCTTGATGGCGACCAATCTTGCTCAAAATTAACACACATGTGCTTGTCGGTCCCCTAAGAGAGTTTACCAAATTCCGCGTTGATTCGGCAAAAAACCTTAAAGTTACAGTCATCGTTTTGTGGAACTGTGTGAGAAATTTCAATGCAATCCGACTTATGCGGTTCAATAACAGCGCCACCATGTGGTGTATTTGCACAGGCAACACAATATGATTGCATTCTTGACAAATGTTTGAACTTTTGTGTGCAGTAGTATACTAAACAATACACATGCCGTAGCATCTCACACACCACAGCATACTTAAAATACTCAGATGACACAGCCATTCTCGCACTCCTCTCCAACAGTCAACAGCCAGTTATCTGGAAATCAATGTAAATAAAACAGAAGAAATATGGTTCAACCCCCCCTCATCTCAGCACCCCATCATCAAAAACACACAAACAGTTAAAACAGTTGACACTTTTAAATACCTGGGCGTAACCTTAGACAATAACCTCACCTTTGATCAGCACACCACGGACATTTAAAAAAAAAACGTCAGCGGTCCGAAAACTTAAAGGACTGTACGTTGCACCTCATCTCCTGTTATTACTTTACCAAAGCATTGTTCAACCCATCCTTATGTACTGTTCCATGTTTTTTCACCATGCTTTCTGTAACCAACCGGACCAAACTCACACGCATTACAAACATAGCAGCTAAAATCATCGGCCTACCCACACCCAATATTTCAGATTTAAACCACAGGTCCATCATTCGACTGGCAAACACGATAGTCCAGGATATCAGTCACCCATTACACCAATACATAATTCCACTACCATCAGGGCGCAGGTACAGTACCATCAAATTCCGGAGGGCCCGCCTCAGGAAAAGCCTTATCCCTGCAGCTATAGCCGCCCTTAACAGCAGGCCCGGCCAACCTGTCTGACAAGCCTGTAAATGTGTTGGTCATGTGTGATGTCTTTTTGTTTTGTGATGTGTAATGTCTATTGTTTAAATGTACGGCAGTGAAAATTAATTTCCCCAACGGGGACCAACAAATCTAAATCAAAAAAATCTAATCTAAATAGATTTAGGATTCAAAACCAATTATATTTCAAGACTATAGGAGGAGCTTTAACCATCTGGGGGCATTTGATTTAGATTATCTTTAAAGCCATAAAAGTACCTAAGTTTTTTTGAGGAATGTAAAAACATTTTGGGAACCTTTTTCTACTACTTGTATTTTTTTAAGGAACCAGGATGACATGACAGAAGAAATGTGAAATTATCTATTTTTGGCAGACCAAGTTATGTGTAAGTTTCACTTTTGCATCTCATAGTACATCACTGTGGTGCATTCATGGAACCTTGGTTAATGTTCGAAACAGAAGCATCACTAGTTTTTAAAGACAGGGGAAAGTTCAAACCCCGGCCGAGTCATACCAAAGACTATAAAAAATGGGACCCATTACCTCCCTGCTCGGCACTCAGCATCAAGGGTTGGAATTGAGGGTTAAATCACCAAAAATGATTCCCGGGCGCGGTACCGCTGCTGCCCACTGCTGCCCACTGCTCCCCTCACCTCCCAGGGGGTGATCAAGGGGATGGGTCAAATGCAGAGGACACATTTCACCACACCTAGTGTGTGTGTGACAATCATTGGTACTTTAACTTTAACTTAACCCCCAGTAGATTAATAACCAGTGATGGGCATTCTACTTGGAAAATGTAGTTTTCTGAGCTACAGTCACACACACACTAGATGTGGTGAAATTATCCTCTGCATTTGACCCATCCCCTTGTTCCAACCCCTGGGAGGTGAGGGGAGCAGTGAGCAGCAGCAATGGCCATGCCCGGGAATCATTTTAGTGATTTAACCCCCAATTCAAACCCTTGATGCTGAGTGCCAAGCGGGAAGGTAATGGGTCCCATTTCTATAGTCTTTGAACTCACAATCTACCGATCTCAGGGCTGACACTCTAACCACAAGGCCACTGAGCAGGCAAACTACAGGGGAAGCTATCCCCACAGAATTGTAGCAAGCTACACGACAAAAGTAGCTTGCTAGTCTAATCCGTGATTATGGCAGACTATATGTAATATGGAAAATTGTAAATTGTTCTTTGAATGCAACAAGAAAAACAATTCAACAATTCAACAAGAAAAACAATTCTAAAATTGTTCTTTGCGTGCAACAGGATATGTTTATTGTATTGTAAGATTTTCTGTTAAAATAAAGCCAAAATTGACCATTATTCTTAGTTCCCTTTATTTGGAAAAGTATCGTTATACATTTTGGTACCGGTACCAAATTATTGGTATCGGGACAAACATATATATATATATATATATATATATATATATATGACCCCCAGTATGGCGTGCTTTAAGCTACAGACCTCCATTTAACAGCATTTATATCAATGGTCCCACATGTACAATATCAATGTTAACGTAACTGAGATAAGGGTCCATTGCTATTAACTATCTGTCATTTAGCTGGAGACACCCTACAACTACCTCTAGGGGTCCACACACCTCACTGTATGTATTTATTTAGTTTCCATTTTCTTTGGCACACACCTATAATGTTATTCATTCCCTCTGCTTACATTATTAAAAAACAACAACAAAAACACAAAATAATCTATCTATATCTTGACGAAAAAACAAACACAATGAAATGTATTTTATTTGGGAACAGTTGATAATAGTTATGTGCTGTAAATATTTTTCATGAACTCAACTCACTTGTTGCTATGCACTGATGATAATCTGACATGATTCAACTAATCTCTACCTTGAACTATGACGTTAAGGGAAACTTGACATATTTATGAATCATGTTTATAATGACAGGTTGTATGATTATTAAAATTCTGGCTACTTTGTATCAAATTTGTCAGCACTATTTCAACCATCTGGGGACATATGATTTTAATTATTTTCAAAGCCAAACAGGACATAAAACATGATGAATGCATTGTTGTTCTTTCATTAGGGAACCAGATTGATGTAATAGAAGAAAGTTAACCATGATAAATGTATTTGTGGCAGACAAAGTTATGTTTAGGTTCTATCTTGTCATGACTTGGACTATGGCTTGGTTTGTTCTCCCGAGGTGCAAGTGAATTGGACTGGTCATGGCGTGAAGGTAAATACATGATCTATTTAACACTATAACTACAAAGAAAGGATCAAACAAAAGGCGCGCACAGGGGCGGAGGTACAAAACTAGACTATAAACACGAAACTTGCACATTGGCAGAAACTATGAACAATTAAACAAAACACTAACTGTGGCATGAATCGAAACAAAACTTACTTGACATGGCATGAAGTGCGCAGAGGTACATAGAGTGTGACAGGGGTAAGAATGCGGGGATGTCGTCAGGACGAACAACAGAAAATGAAAAGCTTAAATAACACAGACATGATTAACGAAAACAGGTGCGTGACTCAAAACGTGAAACAGGTGCGTGACGTGACAGGTGAAAACTAATGGTTGCTATGGTGACAAACAAGAGTGCACAATGAGTCCAAACGTGGAACAGGTGAAACTAATGGGTAATCATGCAAACAAGACAAGGGAGTGAAAAGCCAGAAACTAAACAAAACATGATTACACAGACATGAAAGAGCCCCTCCCTTAAGGACAGATACCAGATGTCCATAAAAAAATTAACAAGAGTCATGGGAGGGCGGGAGGGGGACATGGCGGTGGGTCGCCAGACCACGTGTCCCCGTATCCACCGGGGCAGAGTTAGGTGGCGGCGGCGAGTGGAACGCCGCTGCAGCAGGCGAGGCGGGCGCCCAGGGAATGGCCACATTCGTGGCCGACTGGGAGGTGGGCGCACTTGGCGTGGCGGGCGACCAGGTAGCGGCCATATCCGTAGCCGACGAGGAAGCAGGCGCGTCGTCATCGTGGCAGGCGTGGCTTGGCGTGGTGAGTCAGGCGCCGAAGCTCGGCGTGGCGCGTCTTGGTCTTGGCCTAGGCGTGGGTCTTGGTCTTGGCATGGCGGGTCTTGGTCTTGGCATGGCGGGTCTTGGTCTTGGCATGGCGGGTCTTGGTCTTGGTCTTGGCATGGCGGATCTTGGTCTTGGTCTTGGCATGGCGGATCTTGGTCTTGGTCTTGGCATGGCGGATCTTGGTCTTGGTCTTGGCATGGCGGATCTTGGTCTTGGTCTTGGCATGGCGGCACTTGGCGTCGTGGAGCTGCGACTGGCGGCACTTGGCGTCGTGGAGCTGCGACTGGCGGCACTTGGCGTCGTGGAGCTGCGACTGGCGGCACTTGGCGTCGTGGAGCTGCGACTGGCGGCACTTGGCGTCGTGGAGCTGCGACTGGCGGCACTTGGCGTCGTGGAGCTGCGACTGGCGGCACTTGGCGTCGTGGGGCTGCGACTGGCGGCACTTGGCGTCGTGGAGCTGCGACTGGCGGCACTTGGCGTCGTGGAGCTGCGACTGGCGGCACTTGGCGTCGTGGAGCTGCGACTGGCGGCACTTGGCGTCGTGGAGCTGCGACTGGCGGCACTTGGCGTCGTGGAGCTGCGACTGGCGGCACTTGGCGTCGTAGAGCTGCGACTGGCGGCACTTGGCGTCGTGGAGCTGGTACCGGAGCTTGGCGTGGTGGGTCTTGGCGTGGAGGGTCTTGGTCTTGGACTTGGCGTGGTGGGTCTTGGTCTTGGACTTGGCGTGGAGGGTCTTGGTCTTGGCATGGAGCTGGTGCTAGCCGTGGTGCTGCGACAGGTGCTAGCCGTGGTGCTGCGACAGGGGCTAGCCTTGGCTCTGGTGCTAGCCTTGGCGCTAGCAGTGGTGCAGCTACTGGTGCTAGCCTTGGTGCAGGTGGAGGTGGCCTAGCTGGGGGTTGCAGCTTGGCATGGTGAAAGACCGGTGGTGGTGGCCGTGCTGGAGGCTGTGGCTTGGCAGGTCGGAAGATTGGTGGTGGCGGCCGTGCTGGAGGCTGTGGCTTGGCATGGTGATGCAGAGCCACCCCACCTGAACAATTCCCAGCCCTAGCCCCCCCCTCAAGGGGCGGATACCAGACACGCTCCCTGCGGTCTGGAACTCCCTCTAGGGGTGGGCGGCCGAAACTTCCCCTTTATTTTGGCCACAATGTTTTTCTTTATCCCCCACCTGGGGTTGTGTGGGCGGAAAAAAAGAAAAAAATTGTGACGGGGGCTGGACTTGAGTCTTGGGGGGCGGGGCATGAGTCTTGGGGGGCGGGGCATGAAATTGGGATGGCTGTGACTGACTAGACCTGATTTCTAAAAACTTATCTTGATAAAGTTTTGTTACGGACATGGAGTCTTTGGTTGGGAGCGGTTGAAAAAAAAGAGATTTGAGGAAAAAAAAATCTTGCTCTGTGATGTCATCCTCCGGTGATGGCGTGACGTCATCCTGGAGCAGCGGGGCTGACAGCAGCCTGCTTCCGCCCGGAGGGGGAGGAGCTTGCGGGAGTGACGTGTCCTGACTGCTCGCGGAAGTCTTCCCAAACGTCCTCCGTCTTGGGCGACGTTTCCGCGGCTGGGGCGACGTGCCAACGTCGTGGGGCCAGACGGAGTTCAATGGCACCAATTCTCCATTTGGCCCCCACATCTGGTCTCTGCGCTCCACGGAGGAGTAGCGTAGCGTTTTCTCCTCCATCGCGCGCAGGAGCTCCCACCTTCCTTCGTCCAATCTTGCGGGAGAACTTTTTTGCTGACGACATCTGTCATGACTTGGACTATGGCTTGGTTTGTTCTCCCGAGGTGCAAGTGAATTGGACTGGTCATGGCGTGAAGGTAAATACATTATTTATTTAACACTATAACTACAAAGAAAGGATCAAACAAAAAGCGCGCACAGGGGCGGAGGTACAAAACTAGACTATAAACACAAAACTTGCACATTGGCAGAAACTATGAACAATTAAACAAAACACTAACTGTGGCATGAATCGAAACAAAACTTACTTCACATGGCATGAAGTGCGCAGAGGTACATAGAGTGTGACAGGGGTAAGAATGCGGGGATGTCGTCAGGACGAACAACAGAAAATGAAAAGCTTAAATAACACAGACATGATTAACGAAAACAGGTGCGTGACTCAAAACGTGAAACAGGTGCGTGACGTGACAGGTGAAAACTAATGGTTGCTATGGTGACAAACAAGAGTGCACAATGAGTCCAAACGTGGAACAGGTGAAACTAATGGGTAATCATGCAAACAAGACAAGGGAGTGAAAAGCCAGAAACTAAACAAAACATGACTTAAAACAAAACATGATTACACAGACATGACATATCTTTGCATCTCATGGCATATACTTGTGATGCATTCAAGTAACATTGATTAAGGGTCGAAACAGAGGCATCACTCATTTTTAAAGACAGGTGAGGGTTAATCCCCTGTAGATAAACTAACAATAACAATTGTAATATAGATGTATTATTCCAAATATTATTATCCACTGACGATAATGCTACCTGTGTGGCGTTGGCCCTCCTTATCATTGCAATAATAGAATAACACTGCCATTCATTAGTGCTACTTTTATGCTGGTTTGGGTTTGTATGATTTTTCGTTTGTGTTGTTATGGTTTTTAAGTTATTCTAAAATACATTTTCTGACTTGTGATGTCATCCAGCCCCACCGCCTTGTTGAAATCACCCCAGACTTGTTCCATTGTTTTGTGCTACAATTGTGCTGCAAAATAGTATAGTTGTCATTGATTTAATGGATTTAATTGACATATAAGATTCTACACCAAAAAACGGTCTACTTATTATTATTCCGCCGCAAAAGTTTGCGGGAGGCCACAGCCCACAGTTTTCATCTGATCGGAACCGTTCCAGTATCAAAACGTTCGGCTCGACCGGGGATCATGAGCGGCACAAAAAAATTAAAAAAAAGATATCCCAGATTACCCAGAATTCCCAGTTTTCCGGGTCATTTTTCTCACTAAAAATGAATGGGCCATTTTTCGAACTTGCACAATTCCCACAACCATCCATCCATCCATTTTCTACCGCTTTGTCCCTTTTCGGGGGTCACTAAGGTGCTGGAGCCTATCTCAGCTGCATTCGGGCGGAAGGCGGGGTACACCCTGGACAAGTCGCCACCTCATCGCAGGGCCAACACAGATAGATAGACAACATTCACACTCACATTCACACACTAGGACCAATTTAGTGTTGGTGCATGTTTTTGGAGGTGGGAGGAAGCCGGAGTACCCGGAGAGAACCCACACAGTCACAGGGAGAACATGCAAACTCCACACAGAAAGATCCCGAGCCCGGGATTGAACTCAAGACCTTCGTATTGTGAGGCACATGCACTGACCCCTGGACCACCGTGCTGCCACAATTCCCACATATCTCAACCAATTTGAACCGTTCCACCATCCACACACTCATCCTCCCTTGGACAATCAAACTACCATTTTCCAAGTTCAAAGAAATTCCAGAAATTACAGCTTTTCCCAAAGCCTTATTTTCACCTCTTGTTGGAAAGTTTTCTCAGACTTAATTTTCAACCATTTTGACCATTGCATCTTTAAAACATTCCTTTTAGTTGGGACAACAAAATCACCATTTTTCATTTCGTACAAATTCCCGGTTTTCCCGAAATGTACTTACTACGTACACATTTTTCAACTGATTCCAAAAATTCCAACCCCAACCCATTCATATTATCTAGGACAATTGCGCTAGAATCAATATTTTCAAAAATTCCCGATTTTCCCGAAATTCCCATTTCAAATAAATGAACGTATTCATAGTATACTGTGCCCTAAATTCTCAAAATGTTTCACATTGTTTAAATCTGATTCCGACCTTTCAACCATCCACACACTACTCTTCCGATACATCGAATGCAAAACATATGTTCCCTTTCCCAAAATTCCCGTTTTTACCCGGTAATTTTCTCCCCATTGACAATAAATGGGCATTATACAATCGACTGCATATCCCACATTTCTCATCTGATTTGAACCGTTCCAACATCCACACACTCCACTCACTTTGGACATTCAAGCCAACATGTTTCCTAGTTCCGTAAATTACCCGGAATTACCAGGAATTTACCCCCCATTGAAAATGAATGGGCAATATACAAACCTCTCCATATCCCACATTTCTCAGCCGATTCGAACCACTACAACATCCACACACTCCACTCACCCTGGAAATTCTAGCATTTCAGTCCCGCTCACGCGTATCGGCAGATTTGCACACATTCACACGCAATCCCTACCGGAATTGCAAATTCTAGTTTTATTAGCATTTACAGTTTTTATGTTATTAGCGTGTAATTAACGTGTTTTTACGTCATGTCATGTCAAAAGCTTGTGCTGGTTTGTATTGCAAAACATTTTCCTCTAACTTATTTAGTTTTTAGGTTATTGACGCTTTATAGTTTTTATGTTCTTAACGTGTAATTTGGGGAGATTTTGACATGGGTGGGGGCTGGTAATTAAGAATAACGTGTTAATAACAAAACAAAAACTATGAGTGTTGGACCAAAAATGTTTTCAGCACAAACGAATGGGGGTACGTTTGGGGTGATTTTGACAAGGTGGGGAGCCTGGATTACTAGTCAGAAAATTTATTTTAGAATAACTTAAAAACCGTAACAGCACAAATGAAAATGTTTACAGCACTAACAAATGGCAGTGGTATTTTAATATTTGCCATAATAAAGGGGGGCTAACTTCACACAGGTTAATCCTACAAGAATCAGATAATGTGTATGTACTGTACACCATAAAGTAAAGGAAAAACCTGACATATTTACCATCATATTTAAGTGAATAATGACTCACTCAGTCATATTCTGGCAACTTGATATTAAATTTGTCAGCACCATTTTAAACATCTGGGGACATTCGATTTTATTATCTCCAAAGCCAAACAGCATATAAAAGTCCTTAACATTTTAAAGGCTGTAAAAACATTTTGGATTATTATTTGTTTTACTTTGCTCAAATTTCTCAATCGCAATATATTTTATGCCCTTTGAAAAATGAAGGACCGTAATGTTTTGAACATGAAAAAACCCTCTTAGGAAAAATCATGTCTAATTAAGTAACACAACAAAAATGATGGCCCAAAAATGTCCCCTGAGGGTTAAAGCAGATTAATGGCATGTCGTAGAGTTTGTTCCACTCCAGTGCTGTAGGAGGCGGTAATGTGCATGACTACAAAGAGGGTGGAAACAGAGCAAACTGGTCCCCGATGCAGTAAAAAGTGGAGATTGCTCAAGTTATTTATCAGTGATATCTGCAATGAATGCAGTGACTGTTACTAATGGTGCCTTTTTACTGGTAACTTATCTGTGACACTTTCACTTTTTGTTTATTGGGGAGTATTCTGCTTGTTTGTACAGGAAAATCATAATGCATGAAAGCGTAAGAAGCATTGTGGGAATAAACCTATTTTACAAAACCCAAAACCAGTGAAGTTGGCACGTTGTGTAAATCTTAAATAAAAACAGAATGCAATGATTTGCAAATCTTTATAAACTTATTTTCAATTGAATAGACTGCAAAGTCAAGATATTTAATGTTCGAACTGAGAAACCTTTTTTTTTTTTTCCAAATAATCATTAACTAAGAATGTAATGGCAAAAAGTTGGCACAGGGAATTTTTACCACTGTGTTACATGGCCTTTCCTTTTAACAACACTCTGTAAACATTTGAGAACTGAGGAGACCAATTTTTTAAGCTTTTCAGGTGGAATTATTTCCCATTCTTGCTTGATGTACAGCGGTTCAACAGTCCGGGGTCTCCGTTGTCCTATTTTACGCTTCATAATGCACCACACATTTTCAATGGGAGACAGGATTGGACTACAGGCAGGCCAGTCTAGTACCCGCACTCTTATACTATGAAGCCATGCTGTTGTAACACGTGCAGAATGTGGCTTGACATCGCTTGCTGAAATAAGCAGGGGCATCCATGAAAAAGACGTTGCTTGGATGGCAACATATGTTGCTCCAAAACCTGTATGTACCTCTCAGCATTAATGGTGCCTTCACAGATGTGTAAGTTACCCATGCCTCTGGCACTAATACACCCCCATATCATCACAGATGCTGTTTTTTCAACTTTGCACCTATATCAGTCCGGATGGTTCTTTTCCTCTTTGGTCCGGAGGACACGACGTCCACAGTTTCCAAAAACAATTTGAAATGTGGACTCGTCAGACCACAGAACACTTTTCCACTTTGCATCAGTCCATCTTAGATGAGCTCGGGCCCAGCAAAGCCGGCGGCGTTTCTGGGTGTTGTTGATCAATGGCTTTGGCTTTGCATAGTAGATTTTTAACTTGTACTTACAGATGTAGCGACGAACTGTAGTTACTGACAGTGGTTTACTGAAGTGTTCCTGAGGTCCAGATTCTCAGAACCTTTTGATGATATTACGGACCGTAGATGGTGAAATCCCTGAGCATTTCATAGAACCTGCTTTTATACCCAATTATGGCACCCACCTGTTCCCAATTAGCCTGTTCACCTGTGGGATGTTCCAAATAAGTGTTTGATGAGCATTCCTCAATTTCCTCAGTCTTTTTTGCCACTTGTGCCAGCCTTTTTGAAACATGTTGCAGGAATCAAATTCCAAATGAGGTAATATTTGGAAAAAATAACAGTTTACCAGTTTGAACGTTAAGTATCTTGTCTTTGCAGTCTATTGAATTGAATATAGGTTGAAAAGGATTTGCAAATTATTGTATTCGGTTTTTATTTACGATTTACACAACGTGCCAGCTTCACTGGTTTTGGGTTTTGTAAATTCTAAGTTTTTTTGGTCTCTTTGCAAGTCTACATATTGAGCATCTGTGTGACTTCCTGTTTATGCACCAATGGAATGTCGCGATTGTTTAGTGGCCTTCAAATAGTTGTGACAGTGATGATGAAGCATTTAACACTTTTGGAGTAAAGTAGCCTGCTCTTTACTAAACGTAGAGGATAGCTTTGATAGATTTAGCCAACGTATATTCGCTGTGGTGGCTGGGGGAAGCCTCTGGCAGAGCTTCAAGTGAGAATGTAAGTAAAAATGGAAGGCAGATGGTTGTTCTTTTAGCGTATGTAGTTTTGGAAGTGCTGGGGAACTTTGCACCCGCCCACTTTAGACCTGGCACCCATCCTAACTAACACACATTCCCCTCAAACACACTGCAGGACTCCTGCAGCTGCATGATGAGGCGGCGAGGTGTCATCAGCTAATGAAAATATGATTTTAATAACTATAGCAATATGGAAATGGTGACACAGAGAGGATGCATTAATTATAATAATCTAAAAATATCAGACATTTATTTTCATTTACTGTAGTTTAATTTATTTAAAGGTTTGTGATATCTTATTACATTGAATTTATTAAAACATTTGTATTTCATCGTATTAGTTATAAGTAATTATAAATATATTGCAATGTTAAATAATTACGTTTTTTAAGTAAAATAAATATAATAAATAGAATGCTGATTTTTAATAAATTCACTATCGACAATGATGGAGGCTTAAATACAATTTCTATGTCATATTTAATAAATGAAGGGAAAAAACTCTATCGCTTAAAGTCCTCAGGCCAAAAAATGTCAGCCCACCAAAACATGCTGGAAAAATGATATACTATTTTTAACTTCCACAAATATTTCTACTTAAAATACATTTTGGGAAACATTTTACTCTTTAAAATTTGGAATTTTACATAAGTGCATGTTTAAAAAAAAAAAAAAAAAATAGTAGTAGTAATAATAATTAACATTAAATACTGTAATCTCTATAAAATACTTTCGTTTATAATATACATTTTAAGTATTTATAACTTTTGGGGGGAATTTTAAATTTAGAATGTTTACATAACTCCACATTTGTTTTGTTTTTTTACAAAACTCCCCGAGTCCCCATTCAACCTTAAAAACTGTAATAATAAAAATAGAAAAAATACAAATAATGTCCATAAAATACAAGCCAATGTGTTTTTTGTTTAATATGGGTCTTATTATTAATATTGTTGTTGTTATTATTATTATTATTAGGCACTGATATAGGTCAAAGTCATCAGGACAAAAAAAAACCCTTTGTAAATATACTGCATTATATATCATTCCCCCCTCACTTTAAATAAGTCAGTCTATGAACACTACTTCATGCCCTAATTACATAAAGTATTCATTATATTTTGTGGATTTTAACTCTATAAAGACCAATAAGATTACCTAATGACACTGGTTTTCAATTTTTAAAAAGGAAGTAGAAAACATACCCGAAAACAGTAAAAGATGCAAAATTTTGCTGCATGCTTTGAATGGGAAAGAGTGGCGCCATCTGGTGGGCAAACATCAAAATCAAAAGTTAAAAGCCGGCACTCTAAATTGAAATATTAGCAAAAATGATTGCATTGGGTTGTGTTCAGATAAATGCGGGATCAAAATACAGCATTTTCATTGGTTTCCAATGGGACATTTTGGGGAAAATAAGGGTGTATTTCTGTGCAGTGTTTTAGGTCAGAGATGACGATTCTAAAATGACTTAAGAATTAATATCCTCTGGCAGATTTCACCAACTGGATATTCATTCAGCTCAAACAAAATGGTTTATAAAGAAAAGACTGAATAGGACGAAATGTCCCCAGGATGTCTTTAGGGTTAAGATGTCAGCCAACTCTTAATTAAAGCAGGGGGGTGATAATAAAGAGTCCATTTCAGCTCCTGTGTGTGTGTGGGTGTGTGTGTGTGTTACACTTAGCTGATGCAACAAATATTCACGTGCAACCTCAGCGCCGCGGGACAAATGAGTGTTGGCGGCCAGCGAGCAGCAAATCAATAGGACTTTATAGCGCGCTCCACTGTTCCTTCTTGGCTCGCCGTGAGAACTGTCTTTGGGCACGCTCGCCCGTGCCTCTTTTAATGAGGGGCGGGGGGACTTAACGCATCGCCGCTGCAGATTCTGCGTCGGTTACGCGTTAAACAGCACGCATTCCGGAGCAAAACTCTCATGACTGCCACCTACAGGCATAGCTAGCACGCTGTATGGTTGTGTTGTTGCTGCTCCACTTAAGTCCTATAGGTGTCAGTAGCAACACATTTTGAACTGTTTAAGCGTAAAACAATTCAAGAAGAAGAAAACAATCTCGCAGGATGCCGTGGGCCGTACATTTCCCGCCGAGGCCTTCAGTGATGTCCAACTTCAATGATTACCTCTCAAAATACCATCATTGATGTCACCACATGACCATTGCTGTCGAAATACCATACAGGAACACATTTACGCACTACTGGGCATTGTACAAAACAGGTTATTTTCTGGCGCATTTATGTAGTACTGTCAAAATTAGAATTGCAAAAAACATGTTAAATGTGAAAACATCAAGAAATAAAATATCTGAACTCACATCGCCAGGACAGCTGATCTAGCTTCAGGGGTTGGCCGACATCATCTCACAATATGTAGTTTCTCTTTAAATATCCTTCTTGAAAATGTCCTTGCAAATATATGTGTTGTCTTGTCTAATCATAAAAGATGCAGACGAGGCGTGTTGGCTGACTTCTTAAAGTTTACTCCACAGCGTGCTCATCAAAAACATCCAGTTGCCGGCATGTCTACATTCAACAAGCTAAACAGGGCTACTGCGCATGCGCTTCACTACTGTGGCATGCTGGGTAATGGAGTTCTTATGTTCCTTAGCTCAGTGTTTTTAAAGTTAAAGTTCCAATGATTGCCACATACACACTAGGTGTGGTGAAATTATCCTCTGCATTTGACCCATCACCATTGATCACCCCCTGGGAGGTGAGGGGAGCAGTGAGCAGCAGCGGTGGCCGTGCCCGGGAATAATTTTGGTGATTTAACCCCCAATTCCAACCATTGATGCTGAGTGTCAAGCAGGGAGGTAATGGGTCCCATTTTTGTAGTCTTTGGTTGGACTCGGCCGGTGGTTTGAACTCACGACCTACCGATCTCAGGGCGGACACTCCAATCACAAGGCCACCTTTTCTGAGCCAAGGCACATTTAATTCACTGAAAAAATCCCAAGGCACACCACCAGCAGAAATCATTGAAAAATTAAACTCAACAGCCGATATTGACAATTAAAAAGTCGTTCTCGCAATTGCTGGATATGACTTTCAACCATAACCAGCATCACTATAACTCTTGTCTCAACGTAGGTGTACTGTCACCACCTGTCAAATCACGCCGTGACTTATTTTGAGTTTTTTGGTGTTTTCCCGTGTGTAGTGTTTTAGTTCTTGTCTTGCGCTCCTATTTTGGTGGCTTTTCCTCTTTTGTTGGTATTTTCCTGTAGCAGTTTCATGTCTTCTTTGAACGCTATTCCCCCGCACCTGCTTTGTTTTCGCTATCAAGACTATTTAAGTTGTGCGGACGCTATCCTTCTTTGTGGGGACATTGATGAATGTCATGTCATGTACGGATGTACTTTGTGGACGCCGTCTGCTCCACAAGCTGTAAGTCTTTGCTGTTGTCCAGCATTCTGTTATTGTTTACTTTGCAGCCAGTTCAGTTTTAGTTTCGTTTTGCATAGCCATCCCTAAGCATCAATGCCTTTTCTTAGCGGCACTCGCCTTTTGTTTATTTTTGGTTTAAGCGTTAGATACCTTTTTACCTGTACGCTGCCTCCCACTGTCGTCTGCATATTGGGATCACGACAAACATCTACAAAGCAATTAGCTACCTGCTGCCACCTACTGATTTGGAAGAGTATATATATATATATTTTATATATATATATATATATATATATATATATATATATATATATATATATATATATATATATATATATATATATATATATATATATATATATATATATATATTTTTTTTTTTTTTTTTTTTAATTATTTTTATTTTGTATTATTATTTTTAATTTATTTATTATTATTTTTTTATTTTTTTAATGTTTTTAGTTTTTTACACATGTCTGTAATGATAATGTCAATGAGGGATTTTTAATCACTGCTATGTTGAAATTGTTATTAATATTGATACTGTTGTTGATAATATTCATTTTGTCTGACTGCTTTTGGATTGTTTTGTGTCATGTTTGTGTGTCCTCTCAATTGCTCTGTTTATTGCTATCCTGAATGTTGCTGGGTCGGGTTTGGTTTTGGAATTGGAATTGCATTATTATGGTATTGTTGTGTATTCTTTTGTTGGATTGATTAAAAAATAAATAAAATGAAATACAAAAAAAAAGAAAGAAAAAAAAGAAGATTATTACATGGTTACTCTGCCGAGCTCTACAAAGCACAGACACTCAACAACGGCACATTTGCGGATTATAATTACTGGTTTGCAAAAAATATTTTTAACCCAATTAGGTGACATTACATAATCTCCCACTGCACACCAGACTGTATCTCACGGCACACTGGTTGAAAAACACTGACCTAGCTCATAACATCACATTACATAGCTGCCTTAGTTAGGCCACCTAGAAGGCCTTACTGACAAAAACTCGTGATCTGATTGGCTATCGCAACTGTCTGTCAAATGTTTGTGTCCGTGCACAGACGCCCACATTGCTGACTCTGAAGGCCCGGGCAGATTTGGTACAGCGTGGCAACATAAGCTAGCTGAATTCTGATTGGATAAAAACTCTATAACCTAAAAACAACAGCACTGGAAGGAGCATAATATGACATTTAGATGTTAAGGGAAAGTAAATTAAAAATGACTTCTATCTTTAATTATGATCATGATTTCCGGGTAATGTTAGTCCACCACTGCACAGACCTGGAATGCTAATGCTAACAACATGCCAACAACAAAACAACACACTACTCTTATTATTGCAGCCCTTTTACACTACTCAACACGGCTTACTTACACGTCAAAAGCAGGTACTAGCAGGCGCTATGAGGCACTGTCTGGTTGATTTAATTAAATATTGGTCGAAAAGGTTGATATTGCTGCATCATTGACACACTTGAGGCTAAAACAAACACATATGCTAATGTTAGCTTACCCAGTTGCTTTGTACGCTTTAGTCAGTCTCCACTTTGCAGGAAATGCCCTCAGTCTCCTCTCAGATAAAATGTGTTGTCCTGCAATGGCTATAAGAACACATAGGAGACCCTCATTATTGTTGTTTGCTATCATACACCCTTCTTTTGACTGATGCGTTCAATGCGGCTTGGTTTTTGAAGTTTTGACAATATTTTGAAATGGATGACTGTCTAAATCAGGGGTCCCCAAACTACGGCCCGCGGGCCGGATACGACCCCCCAGCGTCCAAAATCCGGCCCGCGGGAAGTACCAAGTTAAAAAAAAAAAAATATATATATATATATATTTTATTTTTTATTTTTTATTTTTTATTTTTTTTATTTGTCCTTACTAGTCCATTTTCTACCGTCTCCTAGCCACTCAGGCAAATCATATTGTCTAAAAATGCATTTTACCATCGATAACGTGACATGCAGCAAGTGCGCTCTTTAAGTCAATTAGTGCGCAAGGAAAATATATGTATGAATATATATATATATATATATATATATATATATATATATATATATATATATATATATATATATACACACACACACATATAGACACATTAATATACACACACACACATATAGACACATATACATATATACACATATACATATATATATATATATATATATATATATATATATATATATATATACATATATACACATATACATATATACACATGGACATATACATATATACACACACATATATACACTTTTACATATACATATACATATATATACACACACACACACATTTACATATAATATATATATATATATATATACACACACATATGGACACATATATATACACACACACACACACACACACACACACACATATAGACACATATACATATATATATATATATATATATATATATATATATATACACATATATACACATATATACACATATACATATATATATGGACATATACATATATACACACACATATATACACATTTACATACACATATATACACACACACACACATAATATTATATATATATATATATATATATATATATATATATATATATATATATAGCGCGGCCCCCAGCCAAATTGTTTTACCCCAATGGGGCCCCGGAGTCAAAAAGTTTGGGGACCCCTGGTCTAAATGGATTCCAAGTTGTGTTTGCAGCCTGGAAATTGGGTTTCATGCAGGCAAACATACCATGCATTCATTAAAATTGAAGATGTGACAGTTGGTACCTACTTAGTGACTTTGATGTTTTTATAATTGTTCAGCAAGTGTCCCTGTCCGTTCTCTGCTTTGTGTGGCGGTCCTGCTACCTACTTTGTGATGTGTTTTATTGTCACCTAAACTGTTCTCTCAGTGATTTATTTTGCTGTTTTTGTGTCCGTCTGACTCCCTCTTTTTGCCAGGTGTCCCTGTCCTTTCTCTGATTTGCATGGCAGTTGGTATTGTTTTTAAATTGCAACCTGGATTGCTATTGGTCTGGAGACTTCCTGTTCCTGCCAGCTCTCATAAAATAAGAATAAACTAATACAATAAAATAAAATGCAATATAAAAATGAAGTTTGATGAAGATAAAACAATAAGTAAAATAAATATTAATACAATTAAATGCAATTTTACAAATTAAAATGAAATTTAAAACAATTCAATGAACTATAATTATATAAAATAAAATTATTGAAATGAAATTAATTAAAACTCAATAAAAACTCAATAAAAAAAAAATGTAATAAAAAAAAGTAATAGGATCAAATAAAATGTCGTAAAATACAATGAAATGAAGCAAAATAGAGTGTAATAAAATCAAACTTAATAGAATAAATTACAAAAATTAGTGTAAAATTAAAAAGATTAATGGAATTAAATTAGATTTAAAAACTGGTGCATTCTGTGGGGGTATTGCACAGATATCGCCACTTATAACCATGCAATTTTATGAGTGTGGCAGTTGGTACCTATATTTGTTTTATTGCCATCTGGACTGCCATCGGTCTGTCAGACTTCCTTGCCAACTCTCATAAAATAAGAATAGAATGAAATGTATAGGGCCGTCAAATCATTATTGTTTTAATGAAGATAGTAGAGCTTCCGTGCCAGCAACTCGAGGGTTCCAGGTTCGATTCTAGCTTCCGCCATCCTAAGCGTCCATGGGCAAGACACTTCACCCTTGCTCTTGATGAGTCGTGGCTAGCACCTTGCATGGCAGCTTCCGCCATTAGTCTGTGAATGTACGTGTGAATGGGTGAATTCGACGTATAATGTCAAGCGCTTTGGGTATCATGCCAGCTATAGTAAAGGGCTAAATAAATACAGACCATTTAGACCAGTGTTTTTCAACCACTATGCCGCGGCACACAGGTGTGCCGTGAGATACAGTCTGGTGTGCTGTGGGAGATTATGTAATTTCACCTATTTGGGTTAAAAATATTTTATGCAAACCAGTAATTATAATCTGCAAATAATGTGCCGTTGTTGAGTGTCGGTGCTGTCCAAAGCTCGGGAGAGTAACCGTGTAATACTCTTCCATATCAGTAGGTGGCAGCAGGTAGCTAATTGCTTTGTAAACGTCGTATCTAATGCTTAAACGAAAAATAAACAAAAGGCCAGTGCCCCTAAAAAAGGCTTTGAAGCTTAGAGATGGCTATGGAAAACAAAACTAAAACTGAACTGGCTACAAAGTAAACAAAAACAGAATGCTGGACGACAGCAAAGACTTAAAGCGTGTGGAGCAGACGGCGTCCACAAAGTACATCCGTACATGACATGACAATCAACAATGTCCCCACAAAGAAGGATAGCATCAAGTAAAATAGTCTTGATTGCTAAAACAAAGCAGATGCGGGGAATAGCGCTCAAAGGAAGACATTAAACTGCTACAAGAAAATACCAACAAAACAGGAAAAGCCACCAAAATAGGAGTGCACACAGGAAAACACCAAAAAACTCAAAATAAGTCACGGTGTGATGTGATAGGTCGTGACAGTACACCTGCTTTGAGACAAGAGCAACTGATGCATGCTTGGTTATGGTTTAAATTCATATCCAACAATTACAACAATGACTTTTTACTGTCAATATCAACTACCGGGTTTACATTTTTTATGTTTTCTGCTGGTGGTGTGCCTCCGCATTTTTTCAATGAACATAAATGTGCCTTGGCTCCAAAAAGGTTGAAAAACACTAATTTAGACCATTTACATTTTGGAATTTGCATTATCATGATTAATCACAGGTGATTACTCACTTTCAAAATAAAAAATCGCTTTAAAAAAAGGGCCCAATGTTTGTACATAAATGCAATGTTATTGTCAAAATGTCATTTAAAGCAGGCGGACACTACATACTCATTTTTGACATGCATGAATCTGATCACTGACCGTAAAGCGGTTAAGGTAAAAGAGCTTTTACGGTCTAAATAAATTGCACGATTAATCTCAGTGTGCACATGATTAATGCAATAGGTTTTTTAAACACATTAGTTACCTTGTTAATTTTGGCAGCCCTAGACATTTAATAACATTTAAATAAAATGAAATGTAATACATTAATATAATGTGATTTAATAAGGAAATTCAATCACATGTAGGTAATAGAAAATTAAATAGAAAATTAAATGTACCGGTAATAAAATGGAATTCTTTAAAAAAAAATCTAAATAAAAATGTAATAAAAATACAAATACATTTTTTTTAAATAAATAAAAAGTAAAAACTAATTTGATAAAATGAAATGAAACGAAATAAAGCAAAATAAAGTGTAATAAAATAATATTCAATTGAATTCAAATAAATAAAACAATAGTGCCATGCTGTGAGATGCATCTCAGAATTTGTATGCAATAAACACAATCTCAGTTTCAAATTTTTCATCTGTGTTGTTTTGTTTCTTATTTTCCCGTTGACACACTTGCGGGGCTGGAGCAATTCAGACACAATGTCGAACAGCACTGTGATAACACTGTGCACACTGTTTGATGTGTGACAATTCTGTGATATGTAAACAATACAATCCAGTTCTAAAAGCAGCTATACACACACACACACACACACTGAGGCACTCAAAATCCCCATGGCGCCCCTTGTGTGCGCTATGATCACTCATGCGGTGCATTCCTGCAGCAAACACACACACACACACACACACACACACACACACACACACACACACACACACACACACACACACACACACACAATGACAACACAATCTAAAAACATTCCCACTATATACTGGAATATTCCAGGTGTTCTCTAAACATGCATCTCTTTACTTCTGACCTTTGTTCCACTTCTGCTGACTCAGCGTTTTGCCACGTGGTGCTGAAGCGATGACGCCGCGGCAATCAGTCACACGGGAAAAGTACATCAAGAGGTTGTCTACAGCCACAGCGGCTACAGCCAATGTTAATCAGGGACCTCGTGGTTATTTTGTCCGCATATCGTACCTAAAGACTGCAGGCAGTCGTTATTTGAGGCGTGTTTTTCAAGGTAAACACCTGAATGCTGACTTTATTGCTCAAAGCTATAGTCGCTGGCATGTGATTGGTCAGCGGGAGGGCGCACGCTGGGGTCATTAGCGCCAATCAACCTGAGCGTGCATGAAAGTGTGACCTGACAGGAAGGGGGGAAGGGTAAAAACGTGTAATTTGTTGCGAGCCCATCTGGTGCAGACGTGTATTAGAGAACAGGGTGAGGTCTTTTATCTGACAGTTCGGAAAAAAACAAAGCCTAATCAAGCTCAGAGACAATGCCAGCGCTCTGTTTTGTCTCCACATTGCAGTTCTCTCTTCCCCGTCCAACTCCTGACCGCCACAGCGTGCGCTCACAGCGTTAAGTCTCGGTAATTAAGACTTCACGCTGCTCGACTTTCGAAGCTCCTAAACGGGCCTCTGACCCGCTCAGCTGAAAGCCCGCTCATTCGATTGGACACCGGTTGTGCTTCGCCTCGGCCTCGCCGCCTCCCGCCGCGCACGCCACAATGGACTTCCCCCCGTCCTTTTGTCCGTCCGGCCTTGTCGTCCGCCGCGCTCGGGTATACCATGGCGGTTGTGTTTAACGAAGTCAAAGGAGGCCGTGTTTCGAAACAAGAGCGCCGACGATCAGGAAGTCAAACAGTCAGTCGGGAAGTGATTGAGTTTGGAGGCAATGATGAAGAGAAGGAAGGATACGACTGATCTAATACGCATTCAAAGACGCCTTTAGTGGGGCTACTTTTCTTTTAATCAGTGGGTACAGTTGGAAGTCCACAGCATGATCTGTAGTATCTACTTGAACAATAGGTTTGCTTACATTAGGACGCACATGTCACAATAACACTCAAAAACATGACCCCGTGGGTTCCCAACTTGGCAAAGCAATTTAAATGTATCTCAATGGCGGGGCATTTATCCATGAAATTATGGAGAAGCTGCAGATGGTGGGTTTGACGGAGAAACATATTTCTTATCTAAAAGTTTGTTTTTCTGTTTAAAAGGCCTCCAAGACATTGGTACAACGTTGATTATACATACACGTCCTTTAAAACTGACTTTGAAACAATGTCGCAAAATGGTTGTATTTGTAAATTGAGACAGCGTCGATGTCTAATGTTGGATTCACAATGTTGGTTGGGAAATGACCAAATTCTAATGGTCAAATCAACGTCACAACCTGACATTGAATAAACGTTGTCAAAAAGCATGTTGTTTTAACGTCATATTTGTCCATCCATCCATTTTCTACCGGTTGGGACATGACCAAATTTCAATGGTCAAATCAACGTGAGAAGCCAACACTGATTAAACGTCGTCAAAAAGCATGTTGTTTCAACGTTGGGTTTGAGTTGCTCAACGTCAGGACCTAATTCTACAGGTTGTCAACGTTGCTTTAATGTCTTGTGCCTACTGGGATGTCCATCCATCCATCCATTTTCTACCGCTTGTCCTGTTTGGGGTCGCGGGGGGTGCTGTAGCCTATCTCAGCTGCATTCGGGCGGAAGGTGGGGTGCACCCTGGACAGACAGACAACATTCATTCACACTCACATTCACACACTAGGGCCAATTTAGTGTTGCCAATCAACCTATCCCCAGGTGCAAGTCTTTGGAGGTGGAAGGAAGCCGGAGTCTACTCGGATGTAACATTCTTAAAATTGTGCTGATTTGGTCACGGGGAGCTTCTTTTCATGGTCCTTGTTATATTCATATTTGGAAAATCTACTGCATTATAATAAGTTATCAGTGTGTATCCTTTATGTATGTTTGTGTTATGTCAAACTGTAATTTTTTTTTAAATATAAAACATAAAAAACCTTTTATCAAAGTTACTCTTTAAAGGGGAACATTATCACCAGACCTATGTAAGCGTCAATATATACCTTGATGTTGCAGAAAAAAGACCTTTTTTTTTTAACCGATTTCCGAACTCTAAATGGGTGACTTTTGGCGAATTAAACGCCTTTCTATTATTCGCTCTCGGAGCGATGACGTCACATCGGGAAGCAATCCGCCATTTTCTCAAACACCGAGTCAAATCAGCTCTGTTATTTTCCGTTTTTTCGACTGTTTTCCGTACCTTGGAGACATCATGCCTCGTCGGTGTGTTGTCGGAGGGTGTAACAACACGAACAGGGACGGATTCAAGTTGCACCAGTGGCCCAAAGATGCGAAAGTGGCAAGAAATTGGACGTTTGTTCCGCACACTTTACCGACGAAAGCTATGCTACGACAGAGATGGTAAGAATGTGTGGATATCCTGCGACACTCAAAGCAGATGCATTTCCAACGATAAAGTCAAAGAAATCTGCCGCCAGACCCCCATTGAATCTGCCGGAGTGTGTGAGCAATTCAGGGACAAAGGACCTCGCTAGCACGGCAAGCAATGGCGGCAGTTTGTTCCCGCAGACGAGCGAGCTAAACCCCCTGGATGTCTTGGCTCACACCGTCCCTTATGCCACCGAAGATGATCAAGAGAAGAATATCGACCCTAGCTTCCCTGGCCTGCTGACATCAACTCCAAAACTGGACAGATCAGCTTTCAGGAAAAGAGCGCGGATGAGGGTATGTCTACAGAATATATTAATTGATGAAAATTGGGCTGTCTGCACTCTCAAAGTGCATGTTGTTGCCAAATGTATTTCATATGCTGTAAACCTAGTTCATTGTTAGTTTCCTTTAATGCCAAACAAACACATACCAATCGTTGGTTGGAAGGCGATCGCCGAATTTGTCCTCGCTTTCTCCCGTGTCACTGGCTGTCGTGTCGTTTTCGTCGGTTTCGTTTGCATACGGTTCAAACCGATATGGCTCAATAGCTTCAGTTTCTTCTTCAATTTCGTTTTCGCTACCTGCCTCCACACTACAACCATCCGTTTCAATACATGCGTAATCTGTTGAATCGCTTAAGCCGCTGAAATCCGAGTCTGAATCCGAGCTAATGTCGCTATAGCTTGCTGTTCTATGTGCCATGTTTGTTTGAGTTGGCATCACTATGTGACGTCACAGGAAAATGGACGGGTGTATATAACGATGGTTAAAATCAGGCACTTTGAAGCTTTTTTTAGGGATATTGCGTGATGGGTAAAATTTTGAAGAAAACTTCGAAAAATAAAATAAGCCACTGGGAACTGATTTCTAATGGTTTTAACCCTTCTGAAATTGTGATAATGTTCCCCTTTAATATATTATTCGGTTTTTTTCAGTGCAATTAGTACGTTTTTGATTTAATTGCTTAACATGAAAATTACAAGGAGGACATGTAAATATTTGTATTATTAATAGTCAAGATGAATGGAAATGGATGGGTGTATACAAGAATGGCAATCCTGATGAAAGATGGCGTATTATTAAAATGTCATTTAATGATCCTTTCATTTTGACCTTAATATTTAAGACATGATAGTGGGAACGTGCGCAGGTATATGTATACAACAGCTATGTCGGAGTGTAAACTGCATTATTGAAACATCACTAATAAAAGACTGCTCGTCAAAGCCTCCGTCTGCTTTAAATATGTGCTTGGAGGCCATTAATCAGCTGCTCTGCTGGTGCTGTCCCCCTCCCCCCAAAAAACATATGTTCCCATGTGTTGACGATGCATCAACAGCTGATGTGGCCCACTCACTCTTTGTGTGTTTTATAGCAAAAAAATCCTAACTGCCGTCAGAAGCGATCGTAATGACGCGATGTGACATCATCCACCGACTTCGTGGGTTTTTTTGCAACTTGGTGGTGGACTGCAGTCACATGACGGCGCACCAATCCACACAGCAGAGCACAGACTGGTAGGCACAACTGTGAGGACGCATGCACGGCGGGGAGGAAGTCACCCATGGATGGAAGCGAGCAGGTGACAGTAAAGTGAGTCTTAAAGTCTAAAAATACCAGAGCGGGAGGAATTAGGGAGCAGAAGAATGGCAGACGTCCCTGGATGTGATGGATGTTTTTCTTTTACCCCCTCACACTTTGTGAAGCCAGAACAACATTTGCCTTGCGTCGGGAAGAAGAGGAATGTGACACTGGGCTCCTGAAATGTCGGCCAGGAATTCTGCTTCCAAAGTGAAATGATTACACATTATGGATTTTTTTAGGGGAGGGGAAAAAATGGTGTCATAAATTCCCTTTAAAAGGAATGACTAGGAAAATTTAAATGATGATATAATTTCGTCTAACCACTAAACAGTAAAGAAAATAAGACGCTAAGTGGTTGTCATAGCAACTTATTCACTACACATGGCTGTAAATTACATTTGTGGCACCCCTGTGGGTTGTGGTTAAAATGCTCCGTAAGACATGCCAGCATGTGCATGTCAGACAAATATTGTCATGAGGTCACACGACAGTTGTTTTTAGTTTCTTCTATTTTGCCTTATTTATTTTTCGTCCAACTTCCTGTTTGCCTGCATTCCTCTGGTCTGAGCGCTGTCTCCCTCACTTATCCCTGGGTGCCAATCAGGATGCTTCTTATGCCAGCCCTGTCCTTTGCGCTTTGTACGCCTGTTTACTAGGGGTGTCAAACATTTTTAATACATTTTTAAATTAATCGCGATTCTTATTGGTAACAATTCTTATTCAGTAAAAAAAAAAAAAAAGAAAAAAGATTTGTATTAAAAAAAAAAAAAAAAAAAAAAAAATATATATATATATATATATATATATATATATATATATATATATATATATATATATATATATATATATATATATATATATATATATATATATTTACATATATATATATATTTATATATTTTTACATATATTTTTTTAAATTAATTTATATACCGGTATATATATATATATACACACACACAGGTAAAAGCCAGTAAATTAGAATATTTTGAAAAACTTGATTTATTTCAGTAATTGCATTCAAAAGGTGTAACTTGTACATTATATTTATTCATTGCACACAGACTGATGCATTCAAATGTTTATTTCATTTAATTTTGATGATTTGAAGTGGCAACAAATGAAAATCCAAAATTCCGTGTGTCACAAAATTAGAATATTACTTAAGGCTAATACAAAAAAGGGATTTTTAGAAATGTTGGCCAACTGAAAAGTATGAAAATGAAAAATATGAGCATGTACAATACTCAATACTTGGTTGGAGCTCCTTTTGCCTCAATTACTGCGTTAATGCGGCGTGGCATGGAGTCGATGAGTTTCTGGCACTGCTCAGGTGTTATGAGAGCCCAGGTTGCTCTGATAGTGGCCTTCAACTCTTCTGCGTTTTTGGGTCTGGTATTCTGCATCTTCCTTTTCACAATACCCCACAGATTTTCTATGGTGCTAAGGTCAGGGGAGTTGGCGGGCCAATTTAGAACAGAAATACCATGGTCCGTAAACCAGGCACGGGTAGATTTTGCGCTGTGTGCAGGCGCCAAGTCCTGTTGGAACTTGAAATCTCCATCTCCATAGAGCAGGTCAGCAGCAGGAAGCATGAAGTGCTCTAAAACTTGCTGGTAGACGGCTGCGTTGACCCTGGATCTCAGGAAACAGAGTGGACCGACACCAGCAGATGACATGGCACCCCAAACCATCACTGATGGTGGAAACTTTACACTAGACTTCAGGCAACGTGGATCCTGTGCCTCTCCTGTCTTCCTCCAGACTCTGGGACCTCGATTTCCAAAGGAAATGCAAAATTTGCTTTCGTCAGAAAACATGACTTTGGACCACTCAGCAGCAGTCCAGCTCTTTTTTTCCTTAGCCCAGGTGAGACGCTTTTCGCGCTGTTTCTTGGTCAACAGTGGCTTGACACGAGGTATGCGGCAGTTGAAACCCATGTCTTTCAAGCGTCTCTTGGTGGTGGATCTTGAAGCACTGACTCCAGCAGCTGTCCACTCCTTCTGAATCTCCCCCACATTTTTGAATGGTTTTTTTTTCACAATCTTGACCAGGGCGCGGTGATCCCTATCGCTTGTACACTTTTTCTGACCACAGTTTTTCCTTCCCTTTGCCTCTCCATTAATGTGTTTGGACACAGAGCTCTGAGAACAGCCAGCCTCTTCAGCAATAACCTTTTGTGTCTTTCCCTCCTTGTGCAATGTGTCGATGGTTGCCTTTTGGACAGCTGTCAAATCTGAAGTCTTCCCCATGTTTGTGTAGGCTTCAGAACTGGACTGAGAGACCATTTAAAGCCCTTTGCAGGTGTTTTGAGTTAATCAGCTGATTAGTTTGTGGCACCAGGTGTCTTCAAAATTTAACCCTTACACAATATTCTAATTTTGTGACACACGGAATTTTGGATTTTCATTTGTTGCCACTTCAAATCATCAAAATTAAATGAAATAAACATTTGAATGCATCAGTCTGTGTGCAATGAATAAATATAATGTACAAGTTACACCTTTTGAATGCAATTACTGAAATAAATCAAGTTTTTCAAAATATTCTAATTTACTGGCTTTTACCTGTGTATATATATATATATATATATATATATATATATATATATATATATATATATATATATATATATATATTATTATTATTAGTTTTATTTTTTATTTTTAATCTGTCCTGTCCAGCCACTCAGGCAAAAATAAATAAATAAATAAATAAATAAATATATATATATATATATATATATATATATATATATATATATATATATATTGCATGTTCTCCCCGTGACTGCGTGGGTTCCCTCCGGGTACTCCGGCTTCCTCCCACCTCCAAAAATATGCACCTGGGGATAGGTTGATTGGCAACACTAAATTGGCCCTAGTGTGTGAATGTGAGTGTGAATGTTGTCTGTCTATCTGTGTTGGCCCTGTGATGAGGTGGCGACTTGTCCAGGGTGTACCCCGTCTTTTCCCCGAATGCAGCTGAGATAGGCTCCAGCACCCCCCGCGACCCCAAAAGGGACAAGCGGTAGAAAATGAATGGATGGATGGATGTAGTTACTTTGCATGCAGTCGGCTTTCGGCCCCCCGGCCAAATTTTTTAAGCCCAATGCGGTCCCCCCAGTCAAACAGTTTAGACACCCCTGCTCTACATGCATAAATCTTTCTAAAAGTGGCTAACAATCTCGAAGAAAATAAATATAAACGGGTGTCGAATTCCAAGTTAATACTGCCCTGCTTTTATTTTGAAGCTTACTTTGCACGGGACAGGAAGTCACTGTGTGCTTTCATGCAGTATTGTCGTTTTCTAATGATAAAGTTAACATGTTGGCATAAATTCAGCTATTTTTATTCCAAACTACTAATTTGGACATCCACATATTTTTGTAGACAAATAAAAAAGGCACTAGAGTTGTAGAATGACATTTTGTACGCACGTTTCTTTGTTGCCACCTTTCACACCCTGCAGAATTCCCAGGGAGCATTGCATTGTTTTGCAGGGATTAGAATTCACTCAAGCTTACATCTGCTCCAGCACTGCGGAATAATGGGGAGCGATGTGGGGGTCTCTGTGTCACGGCGCCGCCCACCCAATATGATCACAGGAGTCCGATCCGTTAGGAAAACTCCTCGCTCCGTTACGAGCACGAGTTTGATACCTGTCCACTTTTCTGGCACACCAGAGGCAAAAGTGTGCCCAACCGAACCGTAGCGCTTTGGTGCCATGCCTTGCACGCTTGAAGGTTGGTCCCACCCACATGACAATTAAGTTTTTGTTGTAACTGCTCGGCGTTCTTCCCACTTTCTGCGACATTTCATTACTTCCGAAGCCGCGAGCTCAAACAATTTGTCGGTTCAGCTCAGTCGCCCTGGGGCGTTTGAAGTGCGCGCCCCCTCGCCCACCCGGCCCTCCGGTTCCCATCCTTGCCACCATTGCCATTAGCTAACCCCATTGGCGTTGTTAGGCCTATTTTAGGGGGGCTCAAGCCCCCCTAAAATATTCTTAAGCCCCCTAAATAATTTGGTGTTTTTTTGGAGTTTTTTTTACAAATAAATGCCGACATATTCATTATAAAGTGGCCCAAATATGAGTTTAAATAAATAATTATATAACCTGTTATTATTCACTCAGTTTCCCCTCACTTCGTAGCGTAAGGTAGAGAGCCCCTTTCATGCGTCGGTATCCAATCCATTCCACTTGTTCAGATAGAAAATGCCCAAATCACTCAAATTCCAGTCCGCATTTTCTCTGCGACCTTGCTTGCGGTCCTGCAGGTGTACGAAGCACATTATTTTCCTTTACAATGAGTGAAGCTGCACAAAACCTTGTGTGTGCAATTGTAAATCATTTATTTTTTAAGTTTTGTGTTTCTTGTAGAATCTATATAAAGTAATATACATAAGCCTATTGTTAAAATAATGAAAAAAACATAATTAAATATATTTGTTTTATTGTATTGTTACATTAATAGCTGTTTTATTATTATAGGATGGCTTGTTTAACATTTAATAGGATTTTCAGAGGGAGGAAAAACCAAGACATTTAATATAAAATGTAAAATTAAAAAATACATAAAAAGAAAAAGAAAATATATGGTTAAAAGCCATCGTCCCGGGGAGCATTTCATTTCGTCCCGTGCATTTAAAAAAATAAATAATAATAATAACAATGAATAATTTCTAAGTCTTTGTTAGCCGTTTGTGGAGTTTTGTGCTCGTGCGTAACATTCGCTCGCATCCTGTGCATCTCCTGGGGGCAAAGCCTCCCCTGTCCTTAAAAGCTAGTGACGTCCCTGGCTAACCCTCAGCGTTTTTGGAGCTAGGGTTTAGGACAGGTGTCGGCAACCCAACATGTTGAAAGAGCCATATTGGACCAAAAATACAAGAAACAAATCTGTCTGGAGCCGCATAAAGTTAAAAGCCTTATGTAAGTGTTATAATGAAGACAACACATAAAGTAAGTGTCTCAGAGGGTTAGATCAGTGTTTTTCAACCTTTTTTGAGCCAAGGCACATTTTTTGTGTTAAAAAAATTCGGAGGCACACCACCAGCAGAAATCATTAAGAAAAGAAACTCAGTTGCCAGTAAAAAGTCGTCGCAATTGTTGGATATGACTTTAAACCATAACCAAGCATGCATCACTATAGCTCTTGTCTCAAAGTAGGTGTACTGTCACCACCTGTCACATCACACCCTGACTTATTTGGAGTTGTTTGCTGTTTTTTTGTGTGTAGTCTTTTAGTTCTTGTCTTGCGCTCCTATTTTGGTGGCTTTTTCTCTTTTTTTTTGGTCATTTCCTGTTGCAGTTTCACGTCTTCCTTTAGAGCGATATTTACCGCATCTACTTTGTTTTAGCAATCAAGAATATTTCAGTTGTTTTCATCCTTCTTTGTGGGGACATTGTTGATTGTCATGTCATGTTCGGATGTACATTGTGAACGCCTTCTCTGCTCCACAGTAAGTCTTTGCTGTCGTCCAGCATTCTGTTTTTGTTTACTTTGTAGCCAGTTCAGTTTTAGTTTCGTTCTGCATAGCCTTCCCTAAGCTTCAATGCCTTTTCTTAGGGGCACTCACCTTTTGTTTATTTTTGGTTTAAGCATTAGACACCTTTTTACCTGCACACTGCCTCCCGCTGTTTTCCGACATCTACAAAGCAATTAGCTACCGGCTGCCACCTTGATTTTAATTTGATTTGAAACTTGTATTAGTAGATTGCACAGTACAGTACATATTCCGTACAATTGACCACTAAATGGTAACACCCGAATACGTTTTTCAACTTGTTTAAGTCGGGGTCCACGTAAATCAATTCATGGACTATGTTAGACCCACTCGACATCCATTGCATTCGGTCTCCCTAGAGGGGGGGGGTTACCCACATATGCGGTCCTCTCCAAGGTTTCTCATAGTCATTCACATCGACGTCCCACTGGGGTGAGTTTTTCCTTGCCCTTATGTGGGCTGTACCGAGGATGTCGTTGTGGCTTGTGCAGCCCTTTGAGACACTTGTGATTTAGGGCTATATAAATAAACATTGATTGATTGATTGATTGACTACTGATATGAAAGAGTATAACTCTGCCGAGCTGTAGACAGCACCGACACTCAACAACAACACATATTTTGCAGACTATGGTTTGCAAAAAAATATTTTTAACCCAAATATGTGAAATTAGATAATCTCCCACGGCACACCAGACTGTATCTCACGGCACACTAATGTGCCACGGCACAGTGGTTGAAAAACACTGGGTTAGATAACACCTGTGAATTACTGGCTTAAAACTGCCAAAGGTATAGATGTGTGTGCTTAAGTTAAAGGAAAGGACAGGCTGTCTTCAATACCAAGTAGTTACAGGATCATACATTGATCATATTCAAAGTCCTCATGTGTCCAGGGACATATTTTCGAGGTTAATAAAAATGATGTGAATTTAAAAAAAAAGGAAAAAAGATTTTGTGACGATAAAAAATATCAATGTAATCATAGTAGTATCGACCCATGGTATTTGTTTACATTCAGGGTGCCAGCTTGCTGTTAGCGGTTAGCTATCGTATCCTCCTACAGTGTGCAGTGAAGCATGTTTAGCTATTCCTCGTCCTGCAGGGATGATACTTGTAAGAAACTTACTTTATTTGTCGCCATGGAGACAAGGATTAGTGATTTAGAAGTAGCTAAAACACTGCCGACTGCGAATGGACGTTCGCCGCTTGCTAGCTAACCATGTCTTAAAGCACCTCTTCCTGAGGGCGTTTCAGTGTTATAACCTCACCTTTATCGTTAGTTTTTAAGCCAAAATGCGTCCGTTCTCCCTTTTCTGTCTCCACACTGTGTCTGCTTGTACGTACTCCGTGATTGTGTGCCGCCGAACATGCTCCTCTACTTGTAAATAAAAACGTACTTTTCAAACAGAGTATAGTATAGTTTTTGATTCATTAGTACCGCGATACTATACCAGTACCGGTATACCGTACAACCCTAGTTTGGATAACATTTGAGATGAAACACCTCGTCATTCATTTGACATGCGCTTCATCCCGCAAAACTCACCAACAATGTACAAGAACACAGTCGGTGCAAAGTCACTGAATGTCTTACTTACCACAATGATTGTTTCAAAATTGTTCTCCTAAATGTAACATTGTTTGCAAGTAGATGTTCCAAACAATCAAGTAATGTATTTTTTTATAAAGGAAAAAAAAAACGTTGAATTGACCCCCAAAATTAGCCAAAAACCAACAGAGCAATGCATTGTGGGTGCACAGTGGCAGCCATTTTAACTGTCCTGTTGCATTCTGGGGGAAAACACAATGTGTTTAGGTACCTTTTAAATACGTTGTACTTTCTACAATGTACTTTTAAATACTTTGTACTTTCTACAATGTACCTTTACCTGAGTGAAGCAGGACACTTGTACATGTAGAGCGGCTGTCCCAAAACATGAGAATTGTAGATTCTTACTAAATTGCATGTTAACTTTGGTTTTTTTTTGCCGATTTTGCAGCTAAATACCTGAAATCCATATAACATGGTACTTTACACATGCTAACTGTTCATATTGTAACCGAGGGTTTATATATGTCGCCTATACTGTATAAAACTACAAACCCCGTTTCCATATGAGTTGGGAAATTGTGTTAGATGTAAATATAAACGGAATACAATGATTTGCAAATCATTTTCAACCCATATTCAGTTGAATGCACTACAAAGACAACATATTTGATGTTCAAACTCAAAAACTTTTTTTTTTTTTTGCAAATAATAATTAATTTCATGGCTGCAACATGTGCCAAAGTAGTTGGGTAAGGGCATGTTCACCACTGTGTTACATGGCCTTTCCTTTTAACAACACTCAGTAAACGTTTGGGAACTGAGGAGACACATTTTTTAAGCTTCTCAGGTGGAATTCTTTCCCATTCTTGCTTGATGTACAGCTTACGTTGTTCAACAGTCCGGGGGTCTCCGTTGTGGTATTTTAGGCTTCATAATGCGCCACACATTTTCAATGGGAGACAGGTCTGGACTACAGGCAGGCCAGTCTAGTACCCGCACTCTTTAACTATGAAGCCACGTTGATGTAACACGTGGCTTGGCATTGTCTTGCTGAAATAAGCAGGGGCGTCCATGGTAACGTTGCTTGGATGGCAACATATGTTGCTCCAAAACCTGTATGTACCTTTCAGCATTAATGGCGCCTTCACAGATGTGTAAGTTACCCATGTCTTAGGCACTAATACACCCCCATACCATCACAGATGCTGGCTTTTCAACTTTGCGCCTATAACAATCCGGATGGTTCTTTTCCTCTTTGGTCCGGAGGACACGACGTCCACAGTTTCCAAAAACAATTTGAAATGTGGACTCGTCAGACCACAGAACAATTTTCCACTTTGTATCAGTGCATCTTAGATGAGCTCAGGCCCAGCGAAGCCGACGGCATTTCTGGGTGTTGTTGATAAACGGTTTTCGCCTTGCATAGGAGAGTTTTAACTTGCACTTACAGATGTAGCGACCAACTGCAGGTACTGACAGTGTGTTTCTGAAGTGTTCCTGAGCCCATGTGGTGATATCCTTTACACACTGGTGTCGCTTGTTGATGCAGTACAGCCTGAGGGATCGAAGGTAACGGGCTTAGCTGCTTACGTGCAGTGATTTCTCCAGATTCTCTGAACCCTTTGATGATATTACGGACCGTAGATGGTGAAATCCCTCAATTCCTTGCAATAGCTGGTTGAGAAAGGTTTTTCTTAAACTGTTCAACAATTTGCTCACGCATTTGTTGACAAAGTGGTGACCCTCGCTCCATCCTTGTTTGTGAATGATTGAGCATTTCATGGAATCTACTTTTATACCCAATCATGGCACCCACCTGTTCCCAATTTGCCTGTTCACCTGTGGGATGTTCCAAATAAGTGTTTGATGAGCATTCCTCAACTTTATCAGTATTTATTGCCACCTTTCCCAACTTCTTTGTCACGTGTTGCTGGCATCAAATTCTAAAGTTAATGATTATTTGCACAACAAAAAAAAATGTTTACCAGTTTGAACATCAAATATGTTGTCTTTGTAGCTGAATATGGGTTGAAAATGATTTGCAAATCATTGTATTCAGTTTATATTTACATCTAACACAATTTCCCAACTCATATGGAAACGGGGTTTGTACTAACTGTACTGTACTTGCTGCTTACTTTAAAAAAATATAAATAAATAACACTTACCTTTCACTATTTGAGTAGCTTTTGTTCTGCCATTTGAGTACTGGCGAGCGATCTCTGAATCCTTGTCAGTGTATTGTAATAATCCCAGGAATTCATACGACTTCTTTGTTTGTCTTGTCTTTATTGCACAAGATGTAATTCAACCACACAACAGCTCTAATGTGTGTCTATCCCTTTTCCCGGCAAAACTCGAACACCCACGTGCTATTAACAACGTCACTTCCCTGTCTCTCCCGGAAGTCCCGCCCCCCAGCCAAAGTCATTGGCTCACACCCCGTAGCCAGCCGCTACAGTATTAACGTGCTGGCTGAAATAAACACATGCTGAGAAATAGCTCGGTGCCTGCCTACTTTATGGGTTATAGATAAACCTATGGATAACGGAGACATATATAATAGTCTCCTTTTCAGGTGAGGGACGACGCTAAAGGCAGTGCCTTTAAGGAACGCCCCCAATATAGTTGTCCGGCTGGAAATCGGGAGATTTTCGGGAGAGGCATTTACATTCGGGAGTCTCCCGGAAAATTCGGGGGTGTTGGAAAGTATGCTTGCAAGACAGCTCCCGCCATTAGTGTGTGAATGTGTATGTGAATGGGTGAATGTGGAAATAGTGTCAAAGCACTTTGAGTAGCTTGAAGGTAGAAAAGCGCTCTACAAGTATAACCCATTTTAGTGTGATGGTGCTTCGCTCCTAAGCATTCGTTGCAGGAACATACTAGCTTTGTTAGACAAGATCATAGACTGTATTGGACAATATAGTTTACATACCAAATGTCCATTTCCATTTATTACAAGTAATAAGAAAATGTAAATGCCTGACTTACCTATCAAGGAGGAAACTAGCAAGTTTGGCATCAGATGATTAAATCTTCTCCGCCTTCAATCGTCTCCATCTTTCAAAGGCATCCTCGATACAAATCCTTGTTTTGTTCCTGGCTTTGTCATGGATAAGTTGAGAATCGTAACGAGGCCTTTTAGATTTACTAAGGTCTGACATGTTTAGTAACTTTACCAGTGGCAGTAGCTAGATGGATGTGACACACTCACGGACTTTGTAATTGGTCAAACGGTGGAGGGCGGAGCATCGAAATGAAATGAAAACAATAACAAGATTTCGGGGCTGTAAATCTAATTTTGAAATGAGCATATCCCGGCTGAACGACTGTTATCAGTTATAAAGGTATTTGAAAAGAACATGATTTATTAATGCCTTTTGTCATATCAGGGTCATTTAATGATGACTTGACATGAAGTTATTACATATGGCTCCTTTAAATCTGTCGATCAACTTCAGATCTATTTGTCGATTTTAAGTTCATATAATTGTTGAATACCTTTTAATACTTAGTTTTTTATGGAAAAAGCACACAAAGTAGGCAATATTTTCCCTAAGAAATATTTCACAGTGAAATACACGTTTTTTACTTTCAACGCTTAAAGTTACAGATCAACTTCAGATCTATTTGTTGATTTTAAGTTTATTTAATTTATTTATTTATTCGGTCTTTTAATGCCTTTTTTTGTCAAAGAAAACTTATTTTTTTATGGCAAACACACAAAATATGCAATATTTACCCCCTCAAATATTAGTAAGTGAAATTTTTTTTTTTTACTTTCAACGCTTAAATCTCTAGATCAACTTCAGATCTATTTGTCGATTTTAAGGCTTTATCTATTCTAAAGCCTTTTTGTAAAACACAATTTTTTTTATGGCAGACACACAAAAAGTAGGCAATATTTTCCCCAAAAATATTTCAAAGTGAAATACTTTTTTTTTTTTTTTTACTTTCAACGCTTAAATCTCTAAGATCAACTTCAGTACTATTTGTCAATTTAGAGTTTTTATAATTTATTTATTTATTTTAAATGCCTTTTTTTGTGAAATAATACTTTGTTTTTTATGGCAAACACACAAAATATGCTATACAAAGTAAATACAATTGTATTTACTTTCAACACTTAAATCTCTAGATCAACTTCAGATCTATTTGTCGATTTTAAATTTGTATTTATTTTTAGTGCCCTTTTTGTAAAAGAAAAGATATGCAATATTTTCCCTAAAACAATATTTCAGAGTGAAATAAAAACATTTTAACTTTCAAAACTTAAATCTCTAGATCAAATTCAGATCTATTTGTCAATTTTAAAGTTTTATAATTTTTTGTAATGCTTTAAAAACATTTCTTTTTACAAAAATGGTGTTTTATGGCAAACACACACATAATGCAATATTTTCTCAAAAAACATTTCAAAGTGAAATACTTTTTTTTTTTTACTTTCAACGCTTAAATCTCGAGATCAACTTCAGATCAATTTGTCGATTTTAAATTTGTATATATTTTTAATGCCTTTTTTTTAGGAAAACAGTTTTTTATGGCAAACACACAAGATATGCAATATTTTCCCTAAAAAAATATTTCAGAGTGAAATAAAAAAAAATTAACGCTTAAATCTCTAGATCAACTTTAGATCTATTTGCAGATTTGAAGTTTTTATAATGTATTTTTTAATGCCTTTTTCGTTAAATAAAACTTAGTTTTTTTATGGCAAACACAAAATATGCAATATTTTCCCCAACAATATTTGAAAGTGAAAAAAAAATCAAAACTTAAATCTTTAGATCAATTTCAGATCTATTTGTCAATTTTAAAGTTTTATAATTGTTTGTAATAATTGAAAAAAAAAAATATATATATATATTTTTTTTTTTGTGTGTTTTATGGCAAACAAACACAATGCAATATTTTCCCCAAAAACATTTCAAAGTGAAATACATTTTTTTTTTTTACTTTCAACGCTTAAATCTCTAAATCAACTTCAGATCTATTTGTCGATTTTAAGTTTTTATCATTCATTTATTTATTTTTATTTATTTTTTAATGCCTTTTTTTGTAAAAGCATATCTAGTTTTTTATGGCAAACACAAAATATGCAATATTTTGTCAAAAAAAATATTTCAAAGAGTGAAATAAAATTGTTTTACTTTCAAAGCTTAAATCTCCAGATCAACTTTAGATCAATTTGTCGATTTTAAATTTGTATTTTTATTGCCTTTTTTTTTTGAAAGAAATTTTTTTTTTATGGCAAACACACATGATTTTCCCTTAAAACAAGATCAACTTTAGTTCTATTTGCAGATGTATTTTTTTTTTGCATTTTTTGTGAAATAAAATTTAGTTTTTTATGGCAAACCCAAAATATGCAATATATTCTCCCAAAAACATTTCTAAGTGAAATATTCGATGTGAAGTAGCCTTCAATAGGTCAATAATTCATAACACCATTGATTTTAATTCCTAATTATATTTTTGAGCAATGACCGTTTTAAAGGAAAAAAAACTGCCTATATATTTTTTTTTTATTGAGACAAAGATTATTTATTTATTTAATATTTGTTTACTTGCTAAGGTTTTTTTAATTGTATTTCTTTGTTCACTGTTCTGTTACAGAGAACAAGGAAATAGGACACAATTGCTATGATAGGAAAAGGGGTAGGATTAAATAAGCTCTGCTTCTTCCTACTCCTTTTCGGACGTGCTGTAATGAAACAATTGTAAATATGCGATGCATGACATTGTGATTGTATTTTATGCACGTTCAAAATAAACTGAAACTGAACTGAACTGAATGGCAGCTCTGTGTTTTAGTGTCAATGTTGCAACATTTTCTCGTTACATTTCACCTGTTTCCTTTTTCATTGCACTCTTTTATGTTTCTGTGTTGCAGTATTTGGAAAATGTGTGAAAGAAAGAGCCGTGGGCCGCACTTTGGACACCCTGGTTACAGCAAAACAAGTGCGAAACGGACCATTTCCCCCATACGCCATCGCCTCCCTGGGTGTTGGCGCTTTAAAGGAGGTTGAAAGAGGTAAACTGCTGTTTTACGACGTAACAAAACCAAACACGTTTGCTGACGGATTCATCAAGTGTGAAAAAAGGGGTAAAAAAAAAAAAAAAAGGCCATCTGCCCCAGAGTTTAGGAAGGTAACCCAAGCCCAGCAGCAAGAGCATTTGGCCACAATGCCTGCACAAACACGCCGTGATGGATTAGCGATGGTCCAGGTTGTCCGGCTCTGACGCCCAAGTGATGAAAGTGAAGTCCAAGAAGGGAGTTTTGGGGGGCCGACATGCCTCTGAGGATTAAGTATCTGGTTTCTGGTCTAATCTGGAGCAGGCTGGAGCGTTGGCACTTAGCTAAACAACACATATTGATAGGGGATTACAGTCAGCCACTCCGAGTGGGAGAGCCCGGATTAGAACCCAGTGCCATAAAGCGGCCATATTTGCAGGGTCGCGGCAAGCCGTGGGTGGTCATCGACCTTTTTCCAGGTGCGACACAAGCCGCCGCGCCTCTTGTTGGTTCGGCCAGGTGATGAAGTGGGTGCTGAGTCGGACATGACGAGGCCTTGTGTGGAACGGGCCATTTAGTCCGCTTCACAGGTGAAGACAGCGGCGGAGGAGGAAGCTGACAGAGACAAACGAGGGGGGAAAAGGTGTCGCACCATCCATTTGAGGCGCCTCACTGAACACTCGGGCTGTGAATCTTTGGGCACCGCACGATTCGATTCCATTGTAACGATTCGATTCAGAATCGATTTAAAATCAATAACATTGGGTGCCACTTCTATGATTAACTACATTTCTCTATAGAAAAGGTAAACCGCTGTGAAAAATGTCTATATTACCTAAAAGAAAACTGGTTTTGTTCGACAAAATTCTATGCAAACATTTATTAAAGTCAAATAATGCAAAAAGAGAAGTATCCAACGCTTCCTTTTTTCTGAAGTAAACGTGTACAGCAGATATGATTTGCCTAAAGTAACAATTCTGGAGACTGAACTGCACTTTTATTGCCGCAAAATCTACAGATTTCGTTTAGAGTGCGCATGAAAAAATGCATCAGCAATTGTGCAGTAGTATACATACCCCCCCCCCCCCCCCCCCCCCCCCCCCCCCCCCCCCCCCCCCCCCCCTCCAACCCAACGCCCTCGACGCTAATCCCATAGGGGGTGATGGAAAGATGGGCAGCGCCTGAGAGCTGCGGCCTGCCATCATGACCTCGCATTCCCTTCCCTTTGTTGCAAGATATCTCGAGATGTACGTTGTAATATGTATATGTGCTTTGCTATGGAGGTTTTTTCCCACTCCAGACTGGGCCCCCTTAGGAGCCCAGTCTAGATTGTATTTTTTTACTCATCCTTCCCCAGCGTTTACCTTTTTCCCCATCAGCGTTCCTGTTCTGTAAACCTGTACACTGTTTGTTTGTCTAATCTTTGGTTTGTGCTGAAAACAAAGTTTCGTTGTACTTGTGCAATGACAATAAAGACCTATCTATCCATCTATATATAGTGTGTGTGTGTATATATATATATATATATATATATACAGGTAAAAGCCAGTAAATTGGAATATTTTGAAAAACTTGATTTATTTCAGTAATTGCATTCAAAAAGTGTAACTTGTACATTATATTTATTCATTGCACACAGACTGATGCATTCAAATGTTTATTCCATTTAATTTTGATGATTTGAAGTGGCAACAAATGAAAATCCAAAATTGCGTGTGTCACAAAATTAGAATATTACTTAAGGCTAATACAAAAAAAGGATTTTTAGAAATGTTGGCCAACTGAAAAGTATGAAAATGAAAAATATGAGCATGTACAATACGGCTGCGTTGACCCTGGATCTCAGGAAACAGAGTGGACCGACACCAGCAGATGACATGGCACCCCAAACCATCACCCAACCATGCAAATTTTGCATTTCCTTTGGAAATCGAGGTCCCAGAGTCTGGAGGAAGACAGGAGAGGCACAGGATCCACGTTGCCTGAAGTCTAGTGTAAAGTTTCCACCATCAGTGATGGTTTGGGGTGCCATGTCATCTGCTGGTGTCGGTCCACTCTGTTTCCTGAGATCCAGGGTCAACGCAGCCGTCTACCAGCAAGTTTTAGAGCACTTCATGCTTCCTGCTGCTGACCTGCTCTATGGAGATGGAGATTTCAAGTTCCAACAGGACTTGGCGCCTGCACACAGCGCAAAATCTACCCGTGCCTGGTTTAGGGACCATGGTATTTCTGTTCTAAATTGGCCCGCCAACTCCCCTGACCTTAGCCCCATAGAAAATCTGTGGGGTATTGTGAAAAGGAAGATGCAGAATGCCAGACCCAAAAACGCAGAAGAGTTGAAGGCCACTATCAGAGCAACCTGGGCTCTCATAACACCTGAGCAGTGCCAGAAACTCATCGACTCCATGCCACGCCGCATTAACGCAGTAATTGAGGCAAAAGGAGCTCCAACCAAGTATTGAGTATTGTACATGCTCATATTTTTCATTTTCATACTTTTCAGTTGGCCAACATTTCTAAAAATCCCTTTTTTGTATTAGCCTTAAGTAATATTCTAATTTTGTGACACACGGAATTTTGGATTTTCATTTGTTGCCACTTCAAATCATCAAAATTAAATGAAATAAACATTTGAATGCATCAGTCTGTGTGCAATGAATAAATATAATGTACAAGTTACACCTTTTGAATGCAATTACTGAAATAAATCAAGTTATTCAAAATATTCAAATTTACTGGCTTTTACCTGTATATATATATATATATATATATATATATATATAGTGAGGGCAGCCATTACTCCCAGCAGACACAAGACATTGATATAACGTTGATTATACATACACTATATTGCCAAAAGTATTTGGCCACCCATCCAAATGATAAGAATCAGGTGTCCTAATCACTTGGCCCGGTGTATAAAATCAAGCACTTAGGCATGGAGACTGTTTCTACAAACATTTGTGAAAGAATGGGTCGCCCTCAGTGATTTCCAGCGTGGAACTGTCATAGGATGCCACCTGTGCAACAAATCCAGTCGTGAAATTTCCTCGCTCCTAAATAGTCCAAAGTCAACTTTATTATAAGAAAAGTGAAGAATTTGGGAACAACAGTAACTCAGCCACCTAGTGGTAGGCCACGTAAACTGCTAGAGAGAGGTCAGCGGATGCTGATGTGCAAAGTGCAAAGACTTTCTGCACAGGCAGTTGCTACAGAGATCCAAACTTTATGTGACCTTCCAATTAGCCCACGTACAGTACGTAGAGCTTCATGGAATGGGTTTCCATGGCCGAGCAGCTGCATCTAAGCCATACATCAACAAGTCCAATGCAAAGCGTTGGATGCAAAAGTGGTGTAAAGCACATCGCCACTGGACTCTAGAGCAGTGGAGACGCTTTCTCTGGACTAATGAGTCACGCTTTTCCATCTGGCAATCTGATGGACCAGTCTGGGTTTGGAGGTTGCCAGGAGAACGCTACATTTCGGACTGTGTTGTGCAGAGTGGGAAATTTGGTGGAGGAGGAATTATGTTGTGGGGTTGTTTTTCAGGAGTTGGGTTTGGCCCCTTAGCTCCAGTGAAAGGAACTTTGAATGCTCGAAGATACCAAAACATTTTGGACAATTCCATGGGATGGCACTTCAAGTTCATCTGTGAGTAAAGGCAGGTGGCCAAATACTTTTGGCAATATAGTGTATATGTCCTTTAAAACTGACTTTGAAACAACATTGCAAAATAGTTGGGAAATGACCAAAATTCAATGGTCAAATCAACGTCACAACCTGACATTGAATTAACAACGTCAAAAAGCATGTTGTTTCAACGCTGTATTTGTGTTGTAGAATTTTGGTTGGGAAATGACCAAAATGCAATGGTCAAATCAACGTCAGAACCCAACATTGATTAAACGTCGTCAAAAAGCATGTTGTTTCAACGTTAGGTTTGAGTTGTTCAACATCAGGACCTAATTCAACAAGTTCTCAACGTTGTGCCTGCTGGGCTGCCATGTGGGCCCTCAATGAAAACCAGTTTTACAGCCATGTGTTATGCAAAACATAACTGTCCACTGCAGAGGACGCCGGTTCTCAGGAGGATATTTAAAAAGTTGATGATGGCGCTTCATAGCATATCTTTTTAGCATATTGCTGTTAACAAACACACAGAAGCAGGTGAATGCATACAATTCAATAGAAACATGATCGAATATCAAACAAAAACAGGAGCTACACAAAAACATAGTTTCAAGGATATTTAGTTAAAAAAAAATAGACTAAAGAAGCAGGACTACAATGGCCGATTCACACGTTCTCTAACAAATTGTAGGGAAAAAAAGACAATTTTATGCTGAAATTATAGGTTTTTAAAGCAGCATGAGCGTCACTGCACCTGCATTAGCTTTGAGAGCAAGAACTGGTCACAAAAACCAAACCACAAAGCTGCATTTGAGTAAATGTAGCTATTTCAAAGTGGATTTAAGGGGGGTTATTAAGGAATATCATATTTTCAAAGCAGTTTTTTAAAGCAGGCTCGCTCAAGTGAACCGCAAACTATGACTAGTTTAGTTGTTTTTTTGGTAGAAAATCCTCCTAAATTCTTTTGAAAACAAGCTGGAGTGAAATGATGAGTGGCATGCGCTAATGACTTGTCACTAAAGTCAACATTGTGTGGGCCAGTGCATGAATGGACAAAAAAAAAAAAAAAAGGATGTTAAGTCCCTTAAGTCCGACCTCTTAAGTGGACTCTTCAAATGTCCAAAGTGAGGCTTCATGTCTGGAAGGACAGGCTGAAGACACGCACGGGTGCAATAATGTGGTTTTACTTTATTGCAAACACAACAACAACTGACACACGTTCATCTCCGCTTCCTGTGAGACCACCATCATCCTGTACAAAAAGTTCATTGGTCGAGAACAAGGCTAAATGCTCCATATTCGTCAAACACGGTCAACTAATACCGTGGTACCTCGGTTCTTATTTGCCAAAAGTTTGTCACGGTTTTCGTACGGCCAAACATTGTGGGTTACAAACGAGTCGTGTTTTCTCAAATTGGAAAAAAAATATATCCCTGGCCAAGGTAAGACTCAGCTGATCTCTGTACTTTTTTTATTGAGCATGACTGCAGAATAATCTACTTTGGGGCCGAAGAAAGTTGTGAGTGCCAGCACTTTGATGAAGAAGGTGAGAAACATTGTTCGATTCTAGAAATAACTGGGGTGGGAAAGTACAGGGTGGTGTTTGTGTGGCTCCGCCCCTTCCCATGGTTTCCTCCCACTTTGCTTATCGCCATCTTTGCCAACAAAAGTCCTGATTAAAGGTAAGTGATATATTATATATTATCATTATAGTATAACATATTATATGATTATTCTCCATTATATGTGTTTTGTTAAAATGCTGAATGGATTGATTGAAATTATTTGCTTTTGGAATTAATTAAGTTCTTATTAAATTAAAACTACTGTCATCCTGAATAGATTTATTAATAATAAATGAAAGACTGTCTGATATAATCTATCCTGAACTCATGTATTCATATTGAATCTGATATTATTTACCCTGAATTATTCATTACTACTTCATGAAAAACCAGTGTCTCATATAATTTGTACGGAATTCAATTATGATTATTAAAAAAAATGTCTGATATCATTGATTCTGAATTCACCATTATTATTTAATGAAAATTAGTATCTGGTGTCATTCATCCTGAATTAATTACATATCCTTACCCTGACTTAATTTAGTTGTTATTGAATGAAAACCACAGTGTCTGATATAATTGATCCTCAACGTATTATAATTTGTTAAATTAGATTTACTGAACATCTTACAGGAACATTTTCTTGGATTTTCGTACGATGCAGTTTCTGAATAAACTTTGCAATTATTGAATGAAAACCACAGCACCTGATATCTTTTATCCTCATTTAATCATTTAATAATATTTCATAAAAAAACAGTTTTGGATAATATTTACCCTGACTTAATTTAGATATAATCGAATGCAAACCACAGTGTTTGATGTTATTTATCCTTATTTATCCTGAAATCATCCATTTAATAATATTTAATGAAAAAGCAGAGTCGGATATCATTTACCCTTAATCAATTTAGGTATTATTGAATGAAAACCACAGTGTCTGAAATCATTTATCCAGAAATTATCATTTCACAGTTGGATATAATTTACCCTGACTTAATTTTAAGTGACTCTGAAAAAGAGAAGCGGTAGAAAATGGATGGATGGATGAATGAAAACCTCAGTGTGTGATATCATGTAACCTGAAATTATAATTTTATCATATTTGATGAAAAATCAGAGTTCGATACTATTTACCCTGTCCTAATTTATTTATTATTGTATAAAAACCCCAGTCGGATATAATTTATCCTAAATTGTATTCACTATTATTGAATGAAAGCCAGTGTCTGATATCATGTATCCTGAATGTATTCATTATTATTGAATGAAAACCACATTGTCTAAATACATTTATCTTGAATTTATTCATTATTTTTGAAAGGAAAACCAGTGTCTGATATTATTTATGCTGAAATGATCATTTCATAACATGTAATGAAAAATGTATTATTATTGAATGAAAGCCACACTGTCTGATATCATTTATCCTGAATGTATTAATTATTATTGAATGAAAGCCATAGTGTCTGATATCATTCATCCTGGACTCCTTCATTAACATTTGGATCAATTGAATGTACATGATTTCTAACGGCAAAAATGTCCTCGATTTTCGTACGATTTGATTTTGACGGACATTTTTGAAAGGATTACTAACAAAAACCGAGGTACCACTGTCCTATGAATATCAAACAAGTCATACAAAACAAAAAAAGCGATTCTTTCCCCACATCAATGCACAAAAACAAACGCCAGCTTATTTACAGGACAATATTTTCTATGATTTTGGCTGGCTTGGTAACTTAACTAGTTACATGCGTCCGATTAAAAAGCGTATAAGGCGTGTCAATCAACCTTTTGCCTGATTGAACCATTTGAAACCTTAAATATTAAGATGGAAGACGCCTCGAGGAAGACCATCTAAGGCCATACTTGCCAACCTTGAGAGCTCCGATTTCGGGAGGAAGGGGGGTGGAGGGTGGGGGGCATGGTTAAGAAGGGGGGAGTATATTGACAGCTAGAATTCACCAAGTGAAGTATTTCATACATATATATATATATATATATATATATATATATATATATATATATATATATATATACAGTATATATATATATATATCTACATCCTGAAAATATGCAAACAAAACTGTGTTTGGATAATTGATACTTCAAACTTGCATAAATAAATCTTAAGGAATATAACATAACTTGGCTTCTGAGAGTTTCAAAATGTAATGAATAAAATGCTAAAGTTGTTGATAAACAAGCAATTATTTTAATAATTAAATATGGTCATTTTAAATGAATTATTATGATAATATAAAATTAATTATTTCAAATATGTTTATTTTAATTCTATGGCTGGATGTAATAAGGAGTCAGAAAAAAAAAAAATACAATTAATGTTGATGTTTTTAGCAAAATATAGTAAAAATGTATTTTTATTTTTATTTTTTTAAATTAATAAATATATTTATTTTTAGGTAATTTAAACATAATATTACAATTTGTCTCTAGTCTGGATGATTTAGTTCTTGTCACCTTGTTGTCCTCCCGTCGTGAAAAAAGGCTGTCCTCACTCAGGTCCGCATGGAGCTGGAGGGGGCGTGGCCTCCAGCTCCGGCTGAAAATCGGGAGATTTTCGGGAGAATATTTGTCCCGGGAGGTTTTCGGGAGAGGCGCTGAATTTCGGGAGTCTCCCGGAAAATTCGGGAGGGTTGGCAAGTATGTCTAAGGCAGTGGTCCCCAACCTTTTTGTAGCTGCGGACCGGTCAACGCTTGAAAATTTGTCCCACGGACCGGGGGGGGTGTATGGAATTTTTTTTTGTCATAAAGAAATACAATCATGTGTGCTTACGGACTGTATCCCTGCAGACTGTATTGATCTATATTGATATATAATGTATATATTGTGTTTTTTTATGTTGATTTAATAAAAAAATTATAAAAATAAATACAAAAATATTTTATTTTTTTTATTTCTTGTGCGGCCCGGTACAAATCGGCCCACGGACCAGTGCCGGGCCGCGGCCCGGTGGTTGGGGACCACTGATCTAAGGCACCGGCTATTTAATCTGTGGTGGAACGTACACGGCAAAGGCTAATGCTAAGCTAACCTGTCAGCATTATGTACACAGAATGGGTAACAATAACTTAAACTAAAAGTAAGGTTTAAAAACCCTCTGACATTCATCACTTAGTTCAGCTCACAATGTTTTGGGGTCGACGATTCAGCCGCCGAGCGGGGAACACGTGCTGCAAATCATTGAGTGCGAGAGGCTAAATTAAGGTTCTTTGAGGCGAGGGCCGCTCCTCGTATGTGGGCTGCGTGTGTGCAGATGTGTGTGTGCGGCCATTGAGGCCAACTGACATTAAAGCTGGTTTATTCTCAGGCGGGGCGGGGTGGGGCGGCATGCGAGGGCGGGGACGGGAAGCACCCACAAGCTGCAAAAAACAAAAAAACAAAAAAAAAACCCAAGGAGGCAGGAGACGCCTCGTCCGGGACGCACTTCAACACATGCTCCTTGTGTCTGAGCCCTCATAAGTGGAGTGGTTTCAAATCCTAAGGAAGAGCGGCGGAAAAAAGGTCAAATCAAGTGGCGGGCTGTGAGATCAGAATGATGTCAGCGGGTTTGTTGTCGGTGTGAAGAGAGAAAATATACATGTCCTTTTGGGAGGCGCGCACTCTCGTCTTGAGACGCTTTTTCACGTCATTTTGTTTGCAGCCGCGGATCACATTTCCAGGGAGCAGCCAAACTGTTCTGTGACCGGCGGTGATGTCAGCGGGCTACAATGTTTCCGACGCTTCCCCCTCCTTCTGCGCGGTGTTATTTTCCTTATCCGCCGACGCTGAAAATGGCGGCGCTGTGCGTCGCCGCAGAAGCCCCAAATGATGACAGCTGTGAGCCTCACATCTACAAGGCGTCGCTTTGATGCCAAATTAAAAGTAGGGAGAAGACAAACAAAACGCGATGATGATCACTCGGTGCTCCAGACGCCAAAATAACCTCCATCTGGTTATCGCGGCCGCTTCTCAGTAGTTGAAACTAAAGCAATACTGAAGTGGAAGGAAGTCCTCTCGCGCTCCCTTTTTCCTGACTTTCCCTTTAACACGCATGAGGAGGGTCTCTTTGAAATGCAGCTTTCCAGCCGCTTAAGAGGTTTAAACGCGTCTCCACACCTGACCTCCCGTGCTGCGCTTAAAGACAGGTGCACAAACACGAGGCGCCGTCTCCTGCGCCATAAGCCCATACAGATCAAATCGTGGAGGCGTCCTGGCTTGTCTGCAGCAAAGGCGTCCTTAAAGGGAAGTGGTTGCCAGTCCTTCTGTCTCTTGATCACGTCCTCAGACGTACCACTCCCGCCGCGAGATGACGGATCCGTCCAAGTGGGAGACGTAGTCGCCGTCTGTGCAATTGTTGTAGCAGTCCTCCGGGATGTATGGCGAGCCGTTCGCTACCGGAGGCCCGCAGGGGTGCATGTTCTGGCCGTGGTAGTGATCGGGGTAGTAGTCCCCCTCCCGGTCGACCCAGTCGTTCCTATCCTTGCTCTGCGGGACGTAGTCGGGGTAAATGATGTCCCCGCCCAGTTTGGGTTTCAGATCCTGGCTGCCTTTGCTGGCCTTGTCGCCGTACACTTCCTGCAGCTCGTGCGGCTGCAGCACGTCCAGCTGAGACTCCTTCTGCATGTCCGAGGGTCCCAGGTACTGCTTGGTGTAGTAGTCGCCCCGGAAGGTGCGGCGCTGGCGCATGAAGCAGGCTGCGGCCAGGATCAGGACCAGGACCAGGACGAGCACGCCGCCCACGGCCCCGCCAATGATAGTGCCCAGGGTGCTGTCCGGCAAAGAGGCCAGGGTCGAGGAGGTGCCGAGTCCGAAGATGTGGTGTGGCGTCGTAGTGGTGATGGGGCTGGCAGTGGTGGACGGGGGCTCTGCAGTGGGTACAAGCGATGAAAGGATTAAAGGGGTCATATCATGATTTTTTCGACATTTAAAGGGGAACATTATCACCAGACTTATGTAAGCGTCAATATATACCTTGATGTTGCAGAAAAAAGACCATATATTTTTTTAACCGATTTCCGAACTCTAAATGGGTGAATTTTGGCGAATTAAACGCCTTTCTATTATTCGCTCTCGGAGCGATGACGTCACGTTGTGACGTCACATCGGGAAGCAATCCACCATTTTCTCAAACACATTACAAACACCGAGTCAAATCAGCTCTGTTATTTTCAGTTTTTTCGACTGTTTTCCGTACCTTGGAGACATCATGCCTCGTCGGTGTGTTGTCGGAGGGTGTAACAACACGAACAGGGACAGATTCAAGTTGCACCAGTGGCCCAAAGATGCAAAAGTGGCAAGTAATTGGACGTTTGTTCCGCACACTTTACCGACGAAAGCTATGCTACGACAGAGATGGCAAGAATGTGTGGATATCCTGCGACACTCAAAGCAGATGCATTTCCAACGATAAAGTCAAAGAAATCTGCCGCCAGACCCCCAGGAAAAGAGAGCGGATGAGGGTATGTCTACAGAATATATTCATTGATGAAAACTGGGCTGTCTGCACTCTCAAAGTGCATGTTGTTGCCAAATGTATTTCATATGCTGTAAACCTAGTTCATAGTTGTTAGTTTCCTTTAATGCCAAACAAACACATAACAATCGTTGGTTAGAAGGCGATCGCCGAATTCGTCCTCGCTTTCTCCCGTGTCGCTGGCTGTCGTGTCGTTTTCGTCGGTTTCGCTTGCATACGGTTCAAACCGATATGGCTCAATAGCTTCAGTTTCTTCTTCTATTTCGTTTTCGCTACCTGCCTCCACACTACAACCATCCGTTTCAATACATGCGTAATCTGTTGAATCGCTTAAGCCGCTGAAATCCGAGTCTGAATCCGAGCTAATGTCACTATAAACTTGCTGTTCTATCCGCCATGTTTGTTTGTATCGGCATCACTATGTGACGTCACAGGAAAATGGACGGGTGTATATAACGATGGTTAAAATCAGGCACTTTGAAGCTTTTTTTAGGGATATTGCGTGATGGGTAAAATTTTGAAAAAAACTTCGAAAAATAAAATAAGCCACTGGGAACTGATTTTTAATGGTTTCAACCCTTCTGAAATTGTGATAATGTTCCCCTTTAAAAACCTCCTTGAGGTCTGCATAACATGTAATGATGCTTCTTTGGTGAAAAATGTTTGTTTTACAGACCTATTTTCAAGTCCCTTTTTTGAAAACAGTTCGTTTTGAGAGGCGGAGTGAACCTCTCCACACCACGCCCAGTAAGCATTCCCTCGCGCCTGGCAGAAATATTTTAAAGAATTGTTTACTTAGCTTTCTTGCTTTTGTTGTGCACTTTGGACATCGATGAACGCCAGCAGCCATCTGTTCTGCGTGACTTTCACCACAACACAACATCCCAGATGAGGTAGCGAGACCAGCGGCTCACCGTGGTTTGTTGTCAGCAACACGGAAGGAGGCGATGCGGGCGGACGAGAGCGAGGAACGCAGCCTCGCTGATGTACAGGTCTGGAACTATACGCTGATTAAGGTTAAACTTCTACCGAGTCTAACTTTCTAATGCTAAATCCTGGACATGTACGTGTGTATTTTGACAATAAAAGGCTTTTCTATTCTATATCATGTAAATAACTCTGCTGCTCGGCTGCTTCGAGTTGTAAATAACAGGCTATCAACTGCGCTACGTGAGCCATTAAGAACGCAATAACGGATTATGTAATTTACTCGTTCATTGCCAAACACAATAGGCACTGATCAAATTAAAACAATTTTTTAGGAAAATCATTCATTATTTTGCCCTAGGACGATGACGCTATTGTCTTACATTAGAAGGCTAAGGTAGCTACACAACAAATTGAGCTAACATTGCTAAAGTATGTTTAACACGTTACTGTTGTTACTTACTGTTCATTGTCTCCTCCATTGCCATAGATAGTCGCCACCAAGCCCGCCATTAAAGAGGAACTGCACTATTTTTGGAATTTTGCTTATCGTTCACAATCATAATAAAAGACATGATGAGGGATGTATTTTTTAATGCGTTCTAACTATCAAATTAATGCAATCAAAAGTCCGCTTACAATGAAGCCTTTGAGGACTGCTCTATTCTGCCTATAAAGCTCTTAAAAAACCCTCCAAAAACCTCCATTCAGGTTTTATATACATGATGTAAGTATATATCTAATGTAATGGGCGCATTAATATTAACATTTCATATTTATGTATTTTGCTCATTTTAAGCACATGCGGCGCATTAAATTAAAAATTGCATCTCAATGTTTGCTTTTTTTTAACAACATAACTGATTATTACTCACTGCAGACTTCATGAGAGCCAACAAACATAATAAAACATCACTTACTGTATAAGGTCTGCTGTCATTAGGATGCCGACTGCTAAGATGTTCATATAATCCAATTTAGATAAAGAATGACTCATAATCCTCGCAAAGAAAAGGTGGGTGGAACCAAGTGTCTTTACGTGTCGTTGTCGCCATTTCCGGGTCTAAATTGGCTTTCAAAGTGTACCAATTTGTCGGAATACGTCCTCATCCTTCTACTATCCAGGTGAGAGACATGACTTTTGATCTACAGTAAGTTTGACGATCAAAGAAACGAGGAAGCAGGTGATTAGTCGATGATGTCAACATTGGCACACAAGCTAGTGATCACGGCGCCGCTAAAAATAGTTTGTCTGTGTTAGCGCTTCGAATAACAATGTCAATAATACTTGGATAATATTCAAGTCACAAAATGTATATGGAGTATAGTTGGCGCTTTTTGGATGGTTATTTATTGGTTTTATGGGTGCAATAGAGGACCTTCAATACGCTCCGCTGTAAGCTGACTTTTATTTACGTTTATTTACGAGTTAAAATGCATTAGGAAAAAAACACATGATTGTGAACGATAAGAAAAAGAATCCTAAAAAAGTCAGTTGCCCTTTAAAAGTAGTTTATTGGAAAATCCATCTTTATACTGGTGCAGGTTTCTGAAGAAGGACTCTATGAAGTGCATTGCACACAAGAAGAGAGACTTTTCCGAGTTGAAGGTGCATTGCCACGACTCATAAAAGTGTGGATCTAGCATAATATTGTGAGAGTCCAGTCCATAGTGGATCTAACATAATAGTGTTATATATAACATATAATATATGCAGGAGAGACTGATCTCCAAATAAACCCCGATTGAAATACAATTGAAATGTGGGTGGTTGATGAGCCTTTTGTGGGCTTGTGGATTGCTATATCTCTCTAAGGATATTCTGGTTTTATGTTGACATCTGTCTGTGGTTTCTTACTTTATTTATTATTATTTTATTTTACTTGTTGGGGGAAAACAGCATTTGATGTATGTTAGACAACTCAGGTCAATTATATGTGGATGAAAATCAATAATCAAATGTTTAAAAAAAGAAGAAGTTTAAAGTAGGGCACTTTTTTTTTTACTTCATATGAGGCTGATAGTTTGTGTTGTGTCTTCTGCAGGTTAAAACAAACAACAACAGAGCAATTTTGGTCCCGGTGTCGTACCATGGGCATTTTGTCGTTTGGACTACAAATGCCCAAACATGAAATAAAATGGTGGACTTACGCAAATACCTTTTGGTAAGCCTTTACCACATAAAGACATATCCGCAGACGTCATAGGTCTGAAAAACGTCACAGGAGTGACAGATTCCAAACGAACCGTCTGGAGGAAGTAAAAAGGAAGGCAAGATATCTCTGCAATTCCTCCACAGTTTGATTGCGCATTTTCAGGACTCATGCAGATCCCAAATACACATAACGAGGTACCATCAGGTAAGCAAAGTTGTTTTTTGCATAATAGGGACCCGACCTCGGATAGGCGGAAGAAGATGGATGGATGGATGGTCCCTTTAATAAACGCAACCGGATGATCATAAAAACGTTAAGAGCTGCACTTTATGTTCTGTAACAACTGACAACATTTCTTGAGATTCATTTCCACAGACTCTCTACGTTTCGCAGGAGAAGATAATCTGTTAAAAGCTGCACTGCAGAGCAAAAAAAAAAGGAGGAAATGAACATAAAACACGCTCTACGTTGGAGCACGAGAGACATAAAAGTAGACGAGGAGGTAGAGTCGGACTGAACGCTATTAGCTCCCCCTCCCCCGTCCGCCCTCCCAAAGCCTCCTGCAGGGTCATCAGGCGAGAAGATGAGACGCTGTGATGGATGTGAGGTCCCTGCATATGATTTGGGGCGTGCGGGGGATAGGGCGGCATTTGTGATAGCAGCCAGAGTGAGAGAAAAGGGCGTCATACAACAGAAGGTCAAAAGGCCCGTCTCCATTTTTGACCTCCAGCCTGTGGGGCTAGTAGGAGCCTGATACCGCCACTCCTTCACTGCAGCAATACATCACGAGCATGGTGCTGTGCTGTATGCATTCTCCATCTTCTGCTCCTTATCAGTCACCAACAAAGCTTCTACGGCCACCTTCTTAAGTTACGCAGTGTTTATTTCTTGTATCTTCCAATTATGCAAACTTTTTTTCACCAAGTACCACCTCAGAAAACACTTGGCTCTCCAGGTATCACCATAATGACCAACATTAAAATACAGTAGCGTTGTAGGCCTAAGTATTTATTAACAACAAGGCAGAGGTGTAATTTAACAATTATATTCAACAAGGTTAGGGTGAGACACTTTAAAATTACACACAGTTTGAACAGTAACACTGTGCTTGAATATAGGAAAATAAAACACTACTTTAATCAAGTGATTTTTTGGCGTACCACTAGTGGTACATGTACCACAGTTTGTAGAAGTTCCTACTGCTTAAGTAAAGGCACACAAGTAAATCAAAGCATTATTTGAATTTGAGATGTTTGATGATATAATCCCGCTTTTGGGGCCGATATTTGCCATTTTTAACTGAGCTTTACCGCAGCTGTGCCAGGGTTCACACGGCTAATGATTGTACACACGTTCAAAAGTGTTGCACGCTCAGTGAGACACGATTACATTTCCATATTCCGTGTTACACACACATGCAGGAGGTGCGTGTGTGGATACTAGGAGTGTGTTCTTGCCAAAACACCGGCTCAAACGCGTCCTTTATCTACAGTGCCGAATATACCGTAATACTTCTAAGATACTAATACTCACCACTATGGCGGTAAATAAGATCAGTGGACAACTAGAGGAAAAAGAATGACACAAAAAGCTAACCGCTAAAGCTTCAATGAAAAGTAGGGGTGATCAATCCAGATATCGATACTATCGATACCTAGTCTAGTATCAGTTTACAACTAGTACTAAAATGATTAGATTGATTTTCTTTTTTTTTGTTTTTGTTTTTATAAATTATTTACAAACTCAGGTAAGTAAGTCTCTATATATACTGCAGGAAGGCTTTGAGTGCAAAACACAAATGATAGCAACATTACTGTAGTTTTTTTTGCTTTTGTTTAGTCATAGTGCATAAAGATGTAATGATAAACGGTACAAATGATAATCACTGCAAAACTCCCGACGGTTAGTATTTAAACCCACAGACTGACTGACGGTAATTCGATAAAATTAAAAGTATCGAAAAACCGTGATTGATAATTGCACTTTGATAAATACACAGACTGACTGGCGCCAGCTCACGAGCTTAAATGCTAACATGAAAACGAGAGACATTAATGTCTTTCCCCATTAAAAAACAACATACCTCAATCTAAACTTATACAAACATGTTGATGTTTGAGCAACTAAACTATTCAATTGTGCACAACAAACCTACAAGCTGTGCTTACTTAGAACAGGTGTTTTTACGGTGTGTTCAAGGACCGCTGAACAGAGTAGGATGCCTGCCAGAAATAATAAAACAATAATAACAGATTTTATTTGCTACGCCCTTTTCATTTAAATAAACCTTAATGTGCTACAATACAAACCAGTATTAAAAAAATTAAAGCTTAGCCATTAAATGGATAGAATACTAACTATCAGTGAAGCATAAGACACACACAACATGCAAAATTGTGTGTCTATTTATCTCAGTAATTTAAAAAAACATTGGTCTAAATCAATGGTTCTTAACCATGTTGGAGGTACCGAACCCCACCAGTTTCATATGCGTATTCACCGAACCCTTCTTTAGTGAAAAATAAAATTGTTTTTTTTCAAATTCAAGACAAAGTTATATGTTTTTGGATATAATGGCTTTTTGCCGATATTCGATATTGTCCAACTCTTTAATTACTGATAGTCGTGGAATTAACACATTATGCCTAACTTGGACAACCAGGTATGGTGAAGATAAGGTACTTAAAAAAATAAAAATAACATAAAATAAGATAAATAAATTAAAAACATTTTCTTGAATAAAAAAGAAAGTAAAACAATATAAAAACAGTTACATAGCAACTAGTAATTAATGAAAATTAGTAAAATTAACTGTTAAAGGTTAGTACTATTAGTGGACCAGCAGCACGCACAATCATGTGTGCTTACGGACTGTATCCCTTGCAGACTGTATTGATATATATTGCTATATAATGTAGGAACCAGAATATTAATATAACAGAAAGAAACAACCCTTTTGTGTGAACGGGGGAGGGAGGTTTTTTGGGTTGGTGCACTAATTGTAAGTGTATCTTGTGTTTTTTATGTTGATTTAATAAAAAACAAAAAACAAAAAAACAACAACAAAAACGATACCGATAATAAAAAAAACGAGACCGATAATTTCTGATATTACATTTTAACGCATTTATCGATATTATCGGCCGATAAATGCGTTAAAATGACATCTCTAGTTTTTGGTAACAATTTAGTATGGGGAACATATTCTAAGTAACAAACACTTAATTTAGAGTTATTTGGTTAGGGTTAGAGGGTTAGGGCCAGGGTTAGAGGGTTAGTTATAATAAGGCCATGCCGAATAAGGCATTAATAAGTACTTAATAATGACTAGTTAAGAGCCAATATGTTACTAATTTGCATGTTAATAAGCAACTAATTAATGGTGAATATGTTCCCCATACTAAAGTGTTACCATGTTTTTTACTGGTGCACAAAATGAACCGTGCATGAACATCACCTTGTTCAAACAACAAAACCAACAGTGCATAAACTCACAACAAATTACACACCTGCAAATCAGTGTGACTTCTGCTGTTGCCGTATCCGCAATACGCTGATAGGGAGAAGTTTTTATTTACGTGATGAGTCGGGTGTGTCACCGAACCCCTAGGGTTCGATCGAACCCAGGTTAAGAACCACTGGTCTAAATATTTCAGTGTGCGTATAAGTACTTGTTGAGCACATTCAACGATAACACGATAATAACCGTGTTCATTTTGGTCACGTTAACTGTGATATGAACTTTTCATAAACATCCCTAATTGTGCACGAGTCACTTTATCTTATGTAGCATTCGATACCACAAATGTAATACCTCATCTGTTTTAAAACAATCTACATTTAACAACAAAAGCTTTTTAAAAATGTGTTGATCGGGACAAAAATCCGCAACTCTCATGCGGGGCAGCCACCGTGAGTCAGTTTTGCCAATAATGTGATTTGTTTGGCTCAGTTTTTACACGGGATGCTCTTCCTGATGCAACCCTTCAATTAACGAGGCATGGGAAAGGCACCAATTGGAAAATACCAATGTACTGCACGTCAAAAACGTAGGCTGCTGTTCAGAAAACTTGGCAAAAAGTCTGCCTTTAGTGGCCCAAAACACAAAAAGATTTGCATTTCCAAACAACATGGAGAAATCTTACGAGTTGCAATTATGCAACGACAAGTCAAAGAACCGGTATCCTGGTATTAACCTTCTTTGTCGGTCGCTATCGATTGCACCCTGGAGGGACGGGCGGGGGTTAACCTCACGTAGGTTAAGAGCATCTGCAAACACCTAGCTGATCATCTGAGAGAGTAAAAGGCCCAAAACCACAAGACTTTACAGGCGGCCGGAATGCCAAACAGCAATAGGGGGAGGGGGCTAGCAGGAGGAACTATGGCTGCTGCGCTGGAGCATGGCTATCTCCACCGGGGTGAGAGAAGGAGACGGGGGTCGCAAGCCAGAGTCTTAATATTTGACAAGAGAGGCAAGATAATTGGCCAAGTCTTTCCTGGACGGGATGTCTGTCAGCTGTGCTTTCGTTTGGACGCGAGGACTGCGGCTCGGGCCTGTAAACAGATGGAGCATGACAGCTTTTTTGGGGCTTGTCCAGCTCTTTCCACTCGGCGGTGAGAAACAACGAGTGATCGGTGCGGCCCGGTGGGGAACCCAAAGCAGCGGTCGCTTTGTTTGGAGAAGGATTACAAAGGAGCGAAGGAGGAATGAAAATACAAAAAGGCGGTGACGCGGCATTCTCAGGATCCACACCCCTGACTTTGCAGCAGTGAGCTGAAGCGGCGACGCAGGGCCGACACAGGAAGCAGATGTGAATGTCGTAAGTGTCTGCAGACAAGGATTTATCCCCAACGTTTATACAAGCACAATCAGGAAAATCTATTTGGATGATGCAGAAAAGTCCACTCTTTGGCCTTCACTCGATGGCACTGACATTTGCGCACGCACGACCGCTGTGAGGGTTACGCAGGAACACTTCACGGCTTATATACACGGCACATAACTCTTCTGCCCTGCAAATCTGTCATTGCGATTCATTACGACTGTGAAACCCGAGCCGCATGGGATATTTTCTATATCAAACAAATACTACGGTTCCAGAACCACAACGCTGGGAAACTCTGCTAGTGATACCCTTCATCTGCCAGGGCTGGTCAGGACTGAGCCAAAGTGGACCTGGACCTTAATGTTGGTGGACATTACCTTGCACCCACAGGGACACGTCCTTGCTGCGGAGGCCGACGTCATTGGTCACTTCGCATCGATACACCCCGGAGTCGTTGAGCTGCAGCGGCCGCATGAACGTGAACACGTTGCTTACGATCTCAACGCCGTCAGGCATGGACCCATCCAACCTGTGCACAAACGAAACGACAGGAAACCTTTCATTTCCATAAAGAAGCACGAGTCTAAGCGCACACGCTGTTAGACTACATGTATTTCATGGACAAAAAGTTACAAAAGTCTGGAAATATATTTGATATAGTAACAATTTTAAAGACTCTTTAAAGTCAAAACCGTGGGGCATAAGGTTTCACCGGGCAAGACTCTGCGTCTACTGTCAGGTCGCCATGAGCCTTGTTTTCATATCAGAGGACAACAAAGTGCCACTGGGCCGGAGTTACACTGATGCAGGAACCATTTGGAATCTTTTATTTATAGCCGTCAAGAGTCTTCCTGATTCAACAGATCTAGTGTCAAGTTGGGCTGTCAGGGTCACTTTATTTGGCTACCGACTGTAGCCCTTTTGGTATTTGTTTTTTACATGCTGCTTTCTTAGATTTACTTTAGAGTAGTCAGTGTACAGCGTTCAATTAAAATAAGTCAACACACAGCCAATTATTGTCTAAATAGCTAGCAACACAAGTGAGTAGCAAGATAGCTGTTATGCCTCGAGCCATGGTCTGGGGCTGCATGAGTGCTGCCGACAACTGGGAGCTACGGTTCAATGGGAACACATTAATTTCAAAATGCAAATGACAAATCTGTTGCTTAAATGAACATCTTTCCGAGAGATACTTTAGAGCAGTGGTTCTCAAACCTCACCAAGTATCACCTCAGAAAACACTTGGCTCTCCAAGTACCACCATAATGACCAACATTAAAACACAGTAGCGTAGTAGGCCTAAATATTAATTAAAACAAAGCAGAGGTTTTACCAGTATATTTAATATTTTGGTTACACTGTAACATTAAACAGAGTTTGAACATTAATACTGTGAATTATTATTTAATTAGGTGGTTCTTTGGCGTACCACAAGATGGAGCCCGCGTAACACAGTTTGAGAATCTCTGCTTTAGAGTAGTCAGTGTACAACTTTCCCTTAATATAAGTCAACACACAGCCACTTATTGTCTAAATAGCTGGCATCACAAGGGAGAGGCAAGATAATTATTTTGCCTACAACCATGGTCTTGGGCTGCACGAGTGCTACCGACACTAAGGAGCTGCAGTTCATTGAGGACACATTAATTCCAAAATGCAAAGGGTGAAGCTGTTCCTTGTTCGAGATTGGGGCGGCGTGGCTAAGATGGTAGAGCGGCCGTCCGGCAACTTGAGGGTTCCTGGTTTGAATCACAGCTTCAGTCTTCCTAGTCGGGGCCATTGTGTCCTTGGGCAAGACACTTCACCCACCTTGCCCCCAGTGCCGCTCACACTGGTGCACGAATGGGAATGAATGTCCGCATGGAGCTGGAGGGGGCGTGGCCTCCAGCTTCGGCTGAAAATCGGGAGATTTTCGGGAGAATATTTGTCCCGGGAGGTTTTTGGGAGAGGCGCTGAATTTCGGGAGTCTCCCGGAAAATTCGGGAGGGTTGGCAAGTATGGCTTATGTGTGAATGCGTGAGAGAATGAATGATAGGCTCTCAGTTCTCTCTGTAAAGTGCTTTGAGTGTCAACAAAATCGCTATATAAATCCAATCCATTATCATCATTATATACTTTAGAGTAGTCAGTGTACAGCTTCCACTTCAAATAAGCCAACACACAGTCAATTATTGTCTAAGGCGCCAACAATACAACGGAGTGGCGAGGGGTGGGGGTGTTTTCTAGATGTGGTGCTGCACGAGTGCTGCCGAGACTGGGGAGCTGAGGTTCAGTGACAGGACACAGAAATACCAACATGCATTGTGCCTTGTCCACAGATCATTGTGCCTTGCCGACACTCAAGCATGGTGGTGGTATTTTCATGATCTGGGGCTATATTAGTGCTGTCGACACAAGGGACATGAATTCCACCATGCACTGGGACATTGAGAAGCAAAACTTGCTCCTTTCCCTTGTACAAAACAGCTTCTAAAGATATACTTTAGAGTACCGTATTTTTCGGACTATAAGTCGCAGTTTTTTTTCATAGTTTGGCTGGGCTCCAGTGCGACTTATATGCTTTTTTCCTTCTTTATTATGCATTTTCGGCAGGTGCGACTTATACTCCGGTGCGACTTATACTTCGAAAAATACGGTAGTCAGCGTAAAACCTTCACTAAAAAATAAGTCCACACACACAGCCATTTTTGTCCAAAACGCTGGCAACACAATTGAGTAGCAAGATAATTGTGGTGATATTGCCATGATCTGGGGCTGCATGAGTGCTGCCAACACAGGGGAGCTGCAGTTCACTGAGTGGAAACATCAATTCCAGCTATTTCAAAAATAATTATTGTGCTTTGACACATTTTCAGTGGATTTGAACTCCATATTGCAATACAAGCTGTACACTGACTCCTCTAAAGCAGGGGTCTTCAACATTTTTGGGGCCGAGAACCCCTGAACTGAAAATTAGTTTTAAATTAAACACTTTAAAAATAAAAAGGCAGCTAGAGCACATTGCTAGCTATCTTAAATTCCGGCATGAATATAATAATATAATTATTTATTCAATGTCTTTATTTAAAACCTGCAAGGTACAGTGAGTAGGGTGGCTATTCCACTACCATTAATAAACTAATGTGTATTTAAAGGCATTTAAATTTTGTACGAAAACTGCAGTGGGATTACAAATAAATATATTTTTGAAAAAATGTAACTCAACATAACATTTCACGACTCCCCTGCAATACCCCTACGGGTCGCAGACGCCGCTATACAGTACATCCACGTTTAATTTATTTATTAAGAAACTATAGTAAAATGCTTGCTGAAATCTAAGAGGTGTGAGATAATCTGATACGTAGGGTATTATTTTGGGAGGTGGTATACTGACCTGACCCACGTGTACAGACGGGCAGGGGGATTGGCCTGGCTGTCACAGATGAACCTCACATTTGCTTGCCCGGCATACCAGTTTCTCTCCACTTCTCTTATTGAGACCATCGGTGCAACTGTGGAACAGAGCGAAACAAAAGGTTGCTTGAGCAGCTACAACAATAGGCCGGTTATGCCGACCAAAGCATATTGTATTTTAACACTTGGGACTATATACTCAATTCGACACAGGCAAGTTTCCATACCCCGCAAAACAGAGTATGCATTATGTTATATTGCAAGCACTAAAATGTTACTTTTTTATTGTGTTAAAGGAAGCTAATAAGAAATAGTGAACCTTCGGTCTGAAAAAAGAAGTTGTGCAACTAATAAAGTCTCAAGCCTGGCAAAAACAAAAACAAGGGAAACAGGAGGTAGCACTAAATGAAGCCAGCACGTGCTACTGTAATAAAACACGGCAAACACTGACTTAGATATCCATTTTTTTTTTTCATTTTGATTTCTCTGGAGAACAAATGAGGAACTCATTACTGAACAAAAGGAGGACGCCTCGCCTCGTCTTATCCGCTGACCCCTGTCAGTATTGAAATTGTGCTTCTTTTGCAGTTGAAAACCCCTTTGCTTCTGCCTCAGAGACGACTTATTGAGCTGCAAAGCATCATTCCGCCAGTATTAACCTTTGCTTTTCCTGCTTCTTCGCCCACTGGCCCTTAGCACAGCCCTGCTACTGTGCATTGCTGCTAATGTTTGATCCAGACTTTATAAACAGCCTTCAATATCTGGTACTCACACAGTCCTAAAAACATTTGGAAAAACAATTTGTGATTTTTTAATGAATAATAGTTTCAAGACGATTGTGTGACGTTTCATCTAGGTCAGGGTATGTTAAACTTACCGGTAGTTGTTTTGGGGGCCACATTTCCACTCGGGGCCTGTGTCCCACTCAGATAATAACACTGAAAATGTGATCTTACTCTTGATTTTAGTCGTATTCAATAATTATATACAACCTGCTTACAGTTTAACAGGATAAACCGTGTCAAATTATATGAAACCATGTGTTAGTTAAACATATTATTGTCAAGGCTTAGGTCAGGCTGATGACAAAATAAAACTAATCAAATATACTTTAAAAGAAGGGACTCATATACAGTTATGAAAAATAAATGTACATACAATTACACAGTGCTAAAATAATAAATAATATATATATGTTTCTTAAATAAACTGTCAACAAAATGTAAGTGCAAATGAAAATCCAGCTTCACCACTTTAGTCATAAACTTCACGCTTCAGAAACTTGTCTAGGAATTTAGCGCCAGACTTCTTCTGTTTGTTTAATATTGTCATTACTGCCACACGTGGTGGAAAAGTGTATTACAACTGAGTACCGCTGCAACTTATACGGACCACAGCTAGGAAATAGATATTTTTCGGTGGCCCTATAGATTCAAGATTCAAGATTGTTTATTGTCATATGTACAGTTAAACAGACAGTTTGCCGTACAATGAAAATCTTACTTTTGTTAGTCCACCCTTCAACAAGTCACACGGTACTTAGCTAAAAATGAAAAATAAAAATAAAAATGTATATACAAGGCACAGTAAGTAACATAACATTTTTGCACATTCTGATTGACAGTCAACAGTATAAATATGGAGGTGAGGTCACAGCAGTAGTTAAAGTGTCTTTAGTGATCAAAGGTGAAAAGTGTCTACCGTAATGGTTCACAGTTCGGGGGTGGTCATGGTAGCTGTCTTTTGTTCAAAAAGATAAAAGTACAACGTTAGCATTATCAAGCCTGATGGCCTGTGGGTAGAAACTGTTTGTCAGTCTCGTAGTCCTGGATTTCAGGCTCCTGTATCGTCTGCCTGATGGTAGGAGGCTGAAGAGACTGTGCTGGGGGTGTGTACTGTCCTTTATGATGTTGTGTGCTCTCCTGGTGGCCCTGGTAGAGTACATGTCCTGTAGTGAGGGGAAGGCTGCTCCTGATATGTACTGAGCAGTTTTAATCACTCGCTGGAGTGCCTTCCTGTCCTTAGCAGTGCAGTTTCCATACCAGACCATGATTGAGCTGGTAAGGACACTCTCAACTGTACTTCTATAGAAGTTGCTGAGAATTTTGGTTGGCATGCCAAATTTTCTCAGCCTTCTTAGGAAGTACAGTTGCTGCTGGGCTTTCTTTATTGTTTGTTGGGTGTTGTGATCCCAGGTGAGGTCCTTGTTGATGTGGGTCCCGAGGAATTTAAAGGTTTTCACACTGTCCACCTTTGTCCCCCCTATGTACAGAGGTGTGTACTGTGCACTCCTTCTCCGTGGGTCAATAATCATCTCCTTGGTCTTGTCTGTGTTCAAGGAGAGATTAATATCCTGACACCAGGCCACCAGTTCCGCTACCTCCCTTCTGTACGCTGCCTCAGCTCCCCCGGTGATCAGTCCGACGACTGTAGTACTGATCACCGGGGGCGCCTGCGGCCGAACAATGGGCCCTACCATTAAGACACACTGGTCTTAATGGTGTAAATTTTGGTGTACATTTTGCTCCACAGTCACATTTATTACCCACCCATTTTCTTTGTATAAAAGTGTTCAAAATCTGGCACTCATACAGTCCTAAAAACATTACATTTGAAAAAAGAATGTGTGATTTTAAGGAATAATAGTTTCAAGACGATTGTGTGATACTTCATCTAGCTCAGGGTATGTTAAACTTTAATTGTTTTGGGGGCCACATTTCCAGAAAGCTAAGGACCGGGAAGCCAGAAGTCTTCCTTTAATATTAGTCTTATTCTATAAGTTCCATAGAACAAGCGTCCTCCACAGTAGACATTTGATTCTGGTCTATTCTATGTATTTTGTCGGAATTACAAGAGCACTCTGCTGTTTTTAAGAACCTCCTGCAAAAAAGCTAGTCAAAAATTGTCTCTGTGAGAACACTGTTTTTAAGAATCCGCTGCAAAAAATGGGAGTCTCTCACAAGTTTTTTTAACTAAACTCTCCGGCCACTAGCCCAAATGATGAAAAAGAGAGGACCTACAATCAAACCTTGAGGAACACTACTAGTAATAGGAAAGAAGTTGAACAAATGACTACTGACTGCATCTGAAGTAAACAGGATATATTAACACCTTAGTCTAAAAAAAAAATGTAACTGCCAAAAAAAGGAGAGGCTTTAAAGGGGTTCCCTGAGGAATGCCTCACTTGTGTAAATCACAACTTTAGACCCCAGTGTTCTTTGTATGCTAGCAAAGTTAATATGGCAATGGATGGATCTGTTTACAGTTCTCCAAGTTATCCTATAAAACAGGAGCACTCTTGTGTTTTAGGAATTTGCTGCAAAAATGTCTGTGTCCCAACTTTTAAACTGAACTCTGGGGGCCGGTATGGTGTCCCCTGATCTAGGTGGATCATTTTTATTTTTATTTTAAATTTGTGCAGGTCTCAAGGAACAGTGACCAACTTTAGTTGTAAGCACATCAGCCTCAAAGGCTGGAGATCCGGGTTGAAGTCTCTGTATGTGTACTCTTCATGATTTCCCATGTGTGCTTGGGTTTTCTCCAAGAACAGTCATTCCTCCTCAAATATTGTGGCTTCACTACATCACTTAATGTTCTACATATTTTGGTCTAAATTTGGTGTAAAAATTAAGTTTTATTTATGTCCTACATGTATTACAGAGCAGGGCAGCACGGTGTGAGAGGGGTTAGTGCGTCTGCCTCACAATACGAAGGTCCTGAGTTCGATCCTGCGCTCGGGATCTTTCTGTGTGGAGTTTGCATGTTCTCCCCGTGACTTTGTGGGTTCCCTCCGGGTACTCCGGCTTCCTCCCACCTCCAAAGACATGCACCTGGGGATAGGTTGATTGGCAACACTAAATTGGCCCTAGTGAGTGAATGTGAGTGTGAATATTGTGTTGTGTTGGCCCGGTGATGAGGTGGCGACTTCTCCAGGGTGTACCCCGCCTTCCGCCCGAATGCAGCTAAGATAGGCTGCAGCAACCCCGAACGGGACAAGCGGTAGAAAATGGATGGATGGATGTATTACAGAGCAGTATTTGTCTTATTTAATTTTTTTCATGTTGTGGCGATTGATACGGATAGTTAGCAAGCAGGACTTCCGTTTCCGGATTAAGGGTGAATACTGCAAACAACACGCCGTGTTGTTTGCAGTATTAACTAACTTTGCTAACTATCTTTTCCGCGACAATCAAGTTCACAAACTTTTGGCAGAACAACTTTTTAGCGCACTTCATCTTCGACTCGAAACATAGCAGGACTCGATGGGACTTGGTGCGCCACCTAATGCTAAGTGGAGATAAGAGAACTCTGTTGATTCAAGGATGCACTTCATCTTCAAAATCAGTAGTACAGCTCCATATGACTTGGGGAGCCTTGTGAGCAATGTGAAATGACAACGCACGTCACGCAATGCTAACAACATGGAATGCTAACAACACAGCTAATGGCCCCAGCTATTGCCGATGCTACTGTCAAGTTGACCAAGTTTTTGCAGAACAAAACACGCCCATGATTTCAGCACATCAAAGCTTAGTTCTGATTGAGAGGAATAATCCAGGATTTTTTGGTTGTCATCACGGCATTCTCGCTCGTTCGTCCTTGTTGATGGGCTCATATTGCCTATTTGGTTTGAAGCTGAAATATTCCCACAATGGGACTTACTTTGCAGGACTTCTCACTAGCGAGTCACAAGGCTCTCTGTCCGTTCTTCCTGTGAGTGTAAAGCTAGCGGTCTTGCTATCTGCCCACCGGGACAAAGATTGTAGATGACTGAAAAGAAGGCTCACTGCGTTCAGTTTTTTTGATTGAATTGATTGAAACTTTTATTAGTAGATTGCACAGTACAGTACATATTCCGTACAATTGACCACTAAATGGTAACACCCCAATAAGTTTTTCAACTTGTTTAAGTCGGGGTCCACGTAAATCAATTCATAGTAAATTCATTTTACTGTTAAATAAACACGCTCAGGTGCTGAGAACAATGCACATAGAGACCTTTTTCTCCCTGTTTCAAGCGAGAGACGAAGAAACGTGAGGTTCATTGGCGAAAATGCCTGTCATTCACATGCTGGTAAATCAAAAACAAACCTCCGCCTTTTGCAATTACGTTATGGCACTAATTAAAGCCTCAATGTCGAGTTGATGTCGATCAATTGTGGAGCCCTAAAGGCTACTGTATTTGTTGAAATGAGTGTAAAGGTGACTACATGGGTGTTAAATCATGTTTAGACAGCTTTAATTATGTTAAAAAAAACGTATTCAGACAATTTACGGTCAGTTCAGACTCTAAACTGTCCATATATATGAAAGCAAGTGTGAATGGTTGTCCATATGTGTCCTGTGGTTGTCAGGTGACCAGTCCAGTGTGTACCGCGCTTCTGGCCCAATGTCAGCTGGCATAGGCTACAGCTCACCTGTGACCCGAATGAGCAGACCGTGGCAAATTAAGGCCCGCGGGCCACATGCGGCCCGTTAAGCTTTTCAATCTGGCCCCCCGGACATTCCCAAATAATTTTTTTAGATCTTTAAGATGGAAACTGTAGCTGCCATTACGATGTGAAGTGGTGTTTTCAAATGACCGTAAGTCTTGAACTGTACAACGTATTTCAATGGTTGGAATCTGCCCTTTTGCATGATATACTAGTTACTATGGTAATCTAATGAGTTATTATGGTAATCTAAGTCACAGCAGCTCAGACGAGGCACCAAGCAGTGAGGGTGGGGAGCGTTTCCACAGAGTGTTTCCAGAGCGGCGAGCCTGAAATGCGGGTGTCAGGGACAGATGCGGAAGGAGATTTTTACAGCGAAGTTCTAAAGCTTAGTTATATATCAGATCGTAGGTATTTTTTTATTTTTACCCTTCACCTTCGTATTTCACTGTTTCACTGCGTTTCGCTTGATTGTAAAATATGTAGATGGAGAGGGGGTGTGACGTTCATATGTTGTCAATATTCAATGTTTTATCCTTCATAGTTAATATTGTAAATCCCAAATTATTTATTTTCATGTACATTCTGGGTGTCTCATTCAGTAGAAAATGTAAAATTCCATTCCGTTTTTTAACGTTTTTAGCATTCAATAAGACATTATTGTGAGGTTTTGTATTAGTGTTCCTAAAAATAAATATATCGGCCCCCAGACCCATTTTTTTCTCTAAATAATTGCCCAGGCCTGCTAATGAGGGTTGCTCATACAACATTTGAACGTAGGTATGGGTTACTCACATTGAATATTGAGCGTGTAGGGGATACGGAACTCCGTCTGCAGGGCTGGGTGGTGCACGACGCACATGAGCGTCTTCCCTTGTGCGTAGATTTTCGGCTGCCACAGGTAGTGCACGTGCACGCTGGTGGTGCTGTCGGTCTCGTTGCGACTCTCCCTCTCCACTGTCCCGTGCAGATCGGTCTCCCAGGAGACCTCGGCGGCGGGGCGGCCGTGATCGGCGATGCAGGTGGCCACCAGCGACTCGCTCTCGCCGTCCAGCAGGGTGGCGGAGCCGGCCGAGACGTACACCTTCGGCTCCACTGTGAGAGGAGGGGAGGGGAAGAATTATGTATTTTGGTCCTCTGTTATGAATAAATCATGTCCATCATTAGATAAGAAGTAAAGGAAGTGGCCCTTGGTGGATTTAACCGCTGAGTGGAAGCATATCCTTCCATTTACATACTGTACATGCATTAAAAATGGATGCTATTCAATCATAAAAGAAGATTTCAATGGTCGTATCTATTGGCCCTGTTTTGATCTGGCAAACCCTAATCGCTTTTAAAGTGCACATTTATACTGAGGATGTGCTCACTGTTGTAGTTTGTACTGTGTTGTGACAGCTAATACACATTTGGCGCCCCCCGTCTAAAAGTACTCACAGGCGGCGCCGCATTGCTTGCGACAAATAAACTAATTACAAAAAGAAGCAACAAAAGAAAGTTAATTTGTGTTTCTTAAAACATTTGTTTAGCTTTTAATGTTGTTTGCTAACATTTTGTCTCTCCCACAACATCCATAAAAATATTATGCAAACACAGGCATTTATTTGGCCAATGCTTTGCCTGGCCTGTATTGTTTACCAACTCTGACTGAGCCACAGCATATTTTAAGACAAGACTGTGCATCTATTGTGATTTTGACAAGGCAGACACATGTCAAATCATTATGTAAGAGTCCTAGTTTTGAAATGTAAAATTGTATTTATTTTTATCCATCACGCCCAACTGTATTTCTATAGAGATGAATACAGGGGTCTTAAAAGGGCTGTATGGATATGTATGAATAAGCAAATTTGTACTACTAGGGCAGCATGGCAGAAGAGGGGATAGTGTGTCTGCCTCACAATAGGAAGGTCCTGGGTTCGATCCTGCGCTCGGAATCTTTCTGTGTGGAGTTTGCATGTTCTCTCTGTGACTGCGTGGGTTCCCTCCGGGTACTCCGGCTTCCTCCCACCTCCAAAAACATGCACCTGGGGATAGGTTGATTGGCAACACTAAATTGGCCCTAGTGTGTGAATGTGAGTGTGAATGTTGTCTGTCTATCTGTGTTGGCCCTGCGATGAGATGGCGACTTGTCCAGGGTGTACCCCACCTTCCGCCCGATTGTAGCTGAGCTCCAGCACCCCCCGCGACCTCGAAAGGGATAAGCGGTAGAAAATGGATGGATGGACTTGCATTATTAAGCATTTCTCACTTTCTCCCTTTCATAGTTTTTAATTACTTTCACTGTATTTTTGTGATTTTTTTACTCCTTGTTTTCTTATTTATTTTAAATTTTAATTTGACCTGCTGCTATATACTCTGTCTCAAAGTGTTAACATGTGCTCAATGTTTCCTTACCATTGTTGCTATGTTGTCTATTACCATTATTGCTGTGTTGTCTATTACCATTGTTGGTATATTCATTATTCCTACATTGTTGATACAAATTATTGTTACAGTGTAACAATTATTGTTACCTGTGGTAATGCCACTATGATACAACATCTGTATTATAATCCTTGAACAAAGTAAGAGTGAAACTCATGTGAATAATCACTGAATGGAGAACTGGGGGTGGGATTAAATAAATTATCTTCTTCCTACTCCCTTTCAGGCAAAACTGGACAATCATGCATTTCATACTACACATTACCTTTTGCACTATATTAATTTATAGTATTATGTGTTGTCAACTTTGTACTTTTTTATGTCATAGCCTGAAATAAATAAATAAATGAAAAATGAATTAAATGAATGAAAGTGTTACTGTATGTAATGGTGAAGGAAAAGACAATATGCAAAACTTGCAAATCCATTGCAATAAAGTCGATACCAGTATCCGGAACCTCAGTATCAAAGTATCGTAATTTTGGTATTGCTACGGCCATCAACCGCGGGCATTCCTTAAAGTGCTTTAATTGTCTTGGTATGTTTCATGATACCTTTTGTCTCCTCTGCTGTCCAATAAAAGAAGCAATGCTCCACTTACTGCAGTGCTGACAGTTTTAAAGGTGACACAGGAGAAAGAGGGAGGGTCAGCCCGTCCACCTAATCCACAAGACAAGGCCGTCACCTTTAGGACATCTGCTAGCCTCGTCCCAGGCGAGGGAGGAGCTGCGGCTACAAATCCAAATAACTCTTGGCACCCCGCTTCCTAAAAATAACCAGCCGTCTTCTTGTGTGAGGGCGGGGACGCCGTGCTCTCTGCCCCTCCTAACAGGCTGGGACTAAAAACAGTAGCAGCTCTATGTTCGTAGCCCTCACAATGACTAAATCAGACAGACATGTTCATTTGGAGTCAATGTCAGGAAGGGAGGGGAACAGTTGATGATTGGAAAGGGGTAACCATTTCCTTTCTAGCCACCTTCACTCCACAGAAGCATTTTACATGGGCATTAATATCTGACTTGGCAGTGTAATATGATCAGATATAATGCTTCTAGGTTTGCATCTGACGCTTTTTTATTTTTTTAACATACAACTGGCTTCAGTTGAGCATTACTTGCCACTGGATGAGCACTGTTTTTTTCCCCATGAGTAAGCAAATCTCTATGCAGCAGATTTTTCAGCTTTCTGACTGGGCAAAAAAAAAGAAAGAAGAAGAGCTGCTGCATCGTTGGCTGCACGACTGAGGAGACAACTTTAAAAGAGGGGAAAAAATAGTTCATAGCGGAACAATAAATTCTCAGAGCTGCTGCACTTGTCAACTTGGTGTACCATAGACCTGCTTTTTTTAGAAAGTCCATTTACTTATACAGCAGGTTTCCTGTGAACCTATCAGCAGTATAAGACAAAAAGGTCATTCTAATCCTTTTGGTTACTTGCATCGTATATTTCCTGCCTACTGCTTATTGGTGGGGACATTCTCAAAGCTTCCATCTTCTTGGGCTGTAACTTACAGCTGTGAGAAAACCGTTTGTTTGTGGAAGCTACCTTATTCTACTCCTGAACCGCTGCACTTAAAATGGTGAAAATATGTCAAAACATGCACTGCTTCCGTATTGCTTCTAGGGGTGGGAATTTTTGGCCACCTAACGAATTGATTACGATTACAATTAAGGAGCTACGATTCAGGAGCTACGATTCGATAAAAAATCGATTATTGATGCATCTTTAATTTAAGTATATTGATGCAGTTTTACATTTCTTTTTCTTTCACTAAATAGGTGTTCATCACTTGCAACTTTTAAAAACAGTGCATTTGTAATAGGAAATTTCCATCACATTTATTAAATTCATAGAAATGTGTGCAAAACTAAAACATAAATGCTCTACAATAAAGGAGCCGGTCAGATCTCTCGGTGAGGTGGCTCGTTGCGGTCAGCCAAATTTTAGAACTGTCTGTATTACTTTATTTACAATAAATACATCGATTATTGACGTTTACTAATCAATTTTAGAATCGTCCCTGTCCGAATTGCAATGCATTTAAAAGTCGATTATTTCTCCCACCTCTAATTGCTTCTGTTATAATTTTTTTGATTGACCTGAAATTGCTCTCACATCTTTTTAAATGGGGACCTATGATAATTTTAATCGACATGTACAACACTTTATTGTGGTCGAGATCAGTGTTTAACCTTTATGACTTCGGAACCCAACTTTTCTATTACAGAGGGGCGCAGGGCCCACTCAAATATTAACGCTGAATTAGTAATAATACTCTTGATTTTGATCATATTCAATAATTATAGCGAACCTAATTATAGTTTAACAGGATACACCTGGCAAATTACATGAAACCATGTGTTAATCAAAAATATTATTATTAAGGCTTAGGTCAGGATAATAACAAAAATAAATACTGATCAAATATACTGCAAAAGAAGGGACTCATAAATACTGATGAAAAATATATTAACATACAATTACACAGTGCTAAAATAAATTCATTCTAACTAAATTAATAACAAATAACAAAAAAATGTAAGTGCAAATCAAGTGCAGCTTCACCACTTTAGTTATAATTTTGTGCTTAAAAACTTCTTGATGAATTTAGCTCCAGACTTCTTGTTTGCTTGATATTGTCATTAGTGCCCCAAATGGTGTAATAGTGTATACAACTGAATACTGCTGCGGCCCATACGGACCACCGCAGAAAATCTGATATTTTTGGCGGCCCACTACGGGGCGCTCGCGGCCGAACATTGGTTAAGAAATAACGGTCTAGATAAAATGTACTTGATATGCTCTTCAAAAGTATAAATTAATGTTTTGACAATGTACACTGTTAAATATATACCTTTTTAGTGTCACCGCTATGTATAGATTCACCCGGTTACAACATTAAGCACACTTGCACACTCTCTGATCGATACAGACTCCAGAGCTGCATTAAAAAATCTTTATGTCACTGCATGTGACATGTCGGTGTTATTGTGATTTGAGACGTTGGTATCGTTTAACACACGTATTAAACTTTGTAGCAACATTTATAAGTCAAAAAAGACAAAATTCATCAGAGGCCCCCTTTAATGCATTCTATAAAACACCCCATGTAACTTTAGAGTCTTTGGCCGAATTTCCACAGAATTTGGTGCACACCTTTAGTAGACTAGCAAACACATGCATGTAAAGTTTGAGCAATATTGGTTGAAAAACATGAATGCCATTAAGCAAAACATCTTTACCGATTATTTAGCAACTAATTATCCATGAGTCATTGACCATTTGTGGAATGATTTTACAACTTTGAGGGTATATGTATTATAAGTCTTCTTGCATGTCTCCCTATACATTTTGAGCACAAGCAATAAGAGGTTCATAATGTGGTGTCCTAATATTTTCCTATGACGATACAGCAGATTATTCGGTTTACAAACGCATTCCGAGTAAATGAACTCATACCACAATTATACCTAAATTATCACCAAAGTCTTTCATTCTAGTGTACACAGAACACTCGAGGGACATACAGTACATTGAAGTAATAAAAATGTAAGTTTTGTTGTTGTGTGAGTCTTATAACAAATTTCCTAGGTCGAAACTATGTTTTAAGTAATTCATTGGAGTGTGTCATAACCACAAAATGTCTTAAACCGAAGACTGCCTGTAAATGATCATGGACACAGAAAAATTCCATTTTATGTTCGCTGATGCTGATTTGACTGAGTGTCAACTCTCTCCTACAAAGATTCTGTAGCGTGATTGAACCCATGTGGCAATAGACAGTCATTGTCTGGTTTATAGGCCTATGTGTAATAAAAACTCCGGAAAAAAAGTCTTGCTCTTGTGCCAATTGGAGCATGTTAAGAAGTATAACAGTATGAGGCTGCAATGGGGGATGTTCTTGAGGTTTGTTTGTACACAACCAAACCCAGTGCTGCCTTTAAAATCCCACATTGAATTGATAAAATGCTCATTAATAATAAATATTGAGGCTTTCCCGCAGAGTCCAAAGGATGAGTAAAAAACACTCAAGCACAGACATCTCGCCATGAAGAAAACTAAGATGTTGAGAACTTTACCCAGACGGGGCCAAGCAATTTAACAGCTGCCAGCTAGACAACAGTATACTTTTGTGTCTGCTACTGCCACGTGCCATTCCCCTATTATACCAAACACAACCATTCCAGTGGGTGACAACGGGTCATGTTTTCAAATGCTTTTTGGTAAACCCAAATCTTGCAAGATGGCGATAGCTCCATCATACTGTATATAAAATCACATAGATCGTGTGCCAATGATTAATGGGGCCATTCCACCAAATCGGTGCCATTTGTTAAAGTTAAAGTTAAAAGTTAAAGTGCCGATGATTGTCACACACACACTAGGTGTGGCGAAATTATTCTCTGCATTTGACCCATCCCCCTTGATCACCCCCTGGAAGGTGAGGGGAGCAGTGAGCAGCAGCGGTGGACGAGCCCGGGAATCATTTTTGGTAATTTAACCCCCAATTCCAACCCTTGATGCTGAGTGCCAAACAGGAGGTAATGGGTCCCATTTTTATAGTCTTTGGTATGACTCATCTGGGGTTTGAACTCACAACCTACCGATCTCAGGGCGGACACTCTAACCACTAGGCCACTGAGTAGGTTACAAATCGGTGTCATTTGTATGTTGTAACACTCAAAATAACCTAACATTTCTGTCTTTTTTCTGATAACACACATATTGAATCACTATTAATGAATATTGGCCGATCTCAGATAAGTTTATTTTATTTTTGACAAGGTTCCTGAGTCAAAAGGGACCCATTTGAGTAACAAAACTGAACCTAACAGGAAGGGTTTTTTGGCATAAGATTAGCAAATACATGAACTATAACAAAATGGCATTACAGCATGTTTAAGAATAGATACTGAATTCAGTACTTTTATAGTTACCGACAGAAGTCCGTCGGTACTACCGGGTATCGATTCACGTAAAATCGAATGGTGCCATATTTCGATACCTTTGTTGCAAGTGACGTCACCTGCTCAAGCATTTGGCAGGTAAACAAAAAGTCAAGTACTCTGCACTCCACAAAGCAAGAAGAAAGAAGAAGGTGGTCAAAAGTACATTGAATTTGGCATAGACATGCTAAATATTAGCATTAGCGATTTTACCTGAAGATTACAACACCTCAAAATTTGGTAATGAAAACTACAACTAAGATGCACGTTACAATCAAAAATGTGTGTATGTATGTATATATATATATATATATATATATATATATATATATATATATATATATATATATATATATATATATATATATATAATTCTTAACATTTCTAAATATTTTTTTTTTCAATGATTTATGTAAGAGGACATAACTCAACCCTCCCAGTCATAGTTGAAAATGAGTGAACTTACTTTTGGTCCTGGCCATGGCCTACAGAGCATCTGAAGAATGCTACTTGCTGTGGACCATGTGACTTGTGGAATATTCCACATATTTCAGAGGGGGTAATGTGTTAGGGCAGGGGTGTCAAACTCGTTTTTATTGAGAGCCACATCGCAATTATGGCTGCCTTCAGTGGACCGCTTGTAACAATGAATATACAGTACATGACTATGTACATGACTATAAACGTATAATAGCCTCGTGAATGGGCAATTGTGTTTGATTATTTTTAACACATTATTAACTGTATTCACTCGGCATCCATTGCACCAGTCACCCAGGTGGGGATCCCCAAATCTGCGGTCCTTTCCAAGGTTTGTCGTTGTTCCCTTTGGGTTGAGTTTTGTTTTGCCCTGAAGTGGGATCTGAGCCGAGGATGTCGTTGTGGCTAGTGCAGCCCTTTGAGACATTTGTGATTAAGGACTATATAAGTAAACTTTGATTGATTGATTGATAGTTTTTACCAACAGATTGATGTATACATTGCTTTGAAATCTTAAAAGGGTCCTATTATAATGTTTTCTAAAACACTTCCCTTTTGCTCTGCATAACATGTAATGGTGGTTCTTTGGTCAACATTTTGAATCCATTATGTTTTACCGACCATCTTCGAAACACTTTCTGACTGTCTGACCTTCAATTCATCGTTATGTGGCCGTTCTTATTTACGTGCTTTCACTTCGACTTCGTCTTCTCCCCGTAGCTTGTAGTTTTTAACGCTTCCATTGTGAGTCTACTGACAGATGTTCAAACTATACGCTACTTTGTATTAGAAATGAAAATTAAAATATCTGTGATGAACAGATATTCAAGTATATCTTTTTTATAACCAAAACAATGCTTGGAATATATGGCTGCATGATCAGCTAATACGTCAGTGTAAATTGTAACTTTTTTTTGTCTTTAAAGAAAATCAAGTCAAAGTATGGTTTGGATAAAGAGTAACACAAATATATAAAAAATATAACATTCATGAAGGAATTCATTTATCATAATTCATGGTAAAGTCTCATTTTAGGAAGCAAGGATAGGCAACAAATGTTATTTTTACAGTGTTCTATGTCTTTTCAATTCATCTTTTAAAATATTTGTGTTGAATATGCAGTCAGATCAATGTGCTTTATAGAAACATCCATCCATCCATTTTCTACTGCTTATTCCCTTCGGGGTCGTGGGGAGCGCTGGAGCCTATCTCAGCTACAATCGGGCGGAAGGCGGGGTACACCTTGGACAAGTCACCACTTCATCGCAGGGCCAACACAGATAGACAGACAACATTCACACTCACATTCACACACTAAGGCCAATTTAGTGTTGCCAATCAACCTATCCCCAGGTGCATGTCTTTGGAAGTGGGAGGAAGCCGGAGTACCCGGAGGGAACCCACGCAGTCACGGGGAGGACATGCAAACTCCACACAAAAAGATCCCGAGCGCAGGATCGAACCCAGGACCTTCGTATTGTGAGGTAGTGGAAAGATGTATTGCTTCCATACACAAAGTACACAGAGCTTTATAAGCGCCACTTGTGTTTTATGTGACGGCTACAAACACATTTAGCTGCATTGAAACGTCCACCTCCACGAAGATCTTGCCAGTAAATGTCACACAGGGCTCCAGCTTACAAAAGTCAGTAAATCTGTGCAATGACTCCTGTTCAGGCTTCAGCCCTTGTATACATGCAAAGACGCATACTACTTACCTAATACGTTGACGTTGGTGGACGCTTGGGAATTTCCCAGCGGAAATGTCGACACTTTGCAGGTGTACAAGCCGATATCCGCAATGTCGACTCCTTCAAGGGTAATGCTGGCATCGTGGACAGAGGGGGAAACAAACGAGATGCGCCTGGCGTAGTCCGCAGAGATGGACGTTCCAAACTCTTTGTGGAACACGGCCAAGATCGCTTTGCCTGAAGGGAGTTGACGCTCCCAGGAGCTCTGGATGAGGATGAGGTCAGGGGGCGCCTCGATCCTGCAGCTCAGTGTAATGTTCTTGCCCAGCACAGCGTCCGTTTTGTCAGGGACCACCACCAGATTACTGGACACACCTGCAGAGAAATGAACAGAGATTAGATTTGATTATTTTTTTTGTGAACAGGTTACAGTTCAATAGATTAAATTGTCCTTTATTAGGTCTGCACACAATTGCCATTTAATTAACACTAATACGCAAATCTAATCTCTAAATGCTGATTTTTTTTCAATTTGACCAAACAAGCTGCATCACAAATAGGAATGTAACGATATGAACATTTTATATCAAAGTTATTGTAACCAAAATTATTACGGTTATCATTATTATCGCAGTAATGTTCAATTTGCTCAAAAAGTACTTAAACACATACTGAAATATTTTAACAAAAAGAGCAAAGCCTGTATGTTTAATGTACACAAGTGAATATCTTAGTTGCTCAGACAGTAATGTGATTATACAAGTTTATATTGGGGTATGTCTAGGGATGTCCGATAATGGCTTTTTGCCGATATCCGATATTCCGATATTGTCCAACTCTTTAATTACCGATACCGATATCAACCGATACCGATATATACAGTCGTGGAATTAACACATTATTATGCCTAATTTGGACAACCAGATATGGTGAAGATAAGGTACTTTTAAAAACAATTTATTAAAATAAAATAAGATAAATAAATTAAAAACATTTTCTTGAATACAAAAGAAAGTAAAACAATATAAAAACAGTTACTAGTAATTAAGGAAAATGAGTAAAATTAACTGTTAAAGGTTAGTACTATTAGTGGACCAGCAGCACGCACAATCATGTGTGCTTACGGACTGTATCCCTTGCAGACTGTATTGATATATATTGATATATAATGTAGGAACCAGAATATTAATAACAGAAAGAAACAACCCTTTTGTGTGAATGAGTGTGAATGAGTGTAAATGGAGGAGGAAGGTTTTTTGGGTTGGTGCACTAATTGTAAGTGTATCTTGTGTTTTTTATGTTGATTTAATAAAAAAATAAATAAAATAAAAATTAAATTAAATTAAAACAACGATACCGATAATAAAAAAAAGCAATACCGATAATTTCCGATATTACATTTTAACGCATTTATCGGCAGGCCGATATTATCGGACATCTCTCGGTATGTCAAAACGTTAATGTCTCTTATATTCATGTTAGCATATAAGCTAGCACTAGCTGGTCCGTGAGTTTATAAAGTTACAAATCACAGTTTTCAATAGTTTGAATTTAGAACGGTAATACTATCCGTTGGGAGTTTTACCACGGTTATCAGTAACACCGTTTATTGTTGCATCTCTAATCATAAACCAACGCTGCTAATGTTCAGGTTAAATCTTATATAATAAAAAAAAAAAATTGCTTTACAAGTACATTTGGATTGACTAGTTTCAGCTCAGACTAGGAGTGAGTGCAGTAATCAATTTTCTTTTGACTTGTCTTAATCACGTACATATAGTGCTGTGCGATATAACAATACATATTTTATTAGGGTTGCAGTTATCGATTATTTCAGTAATTAAGTAATCTATTGATTAGGTTGTTCGATTCATCGAGTAATCAGATAAAACACACTTTACAGCCTAATGCGTATTTTAGGGAAAATAGATACAATAAAATAAAATGTCTGCTTGTCATAAACTTAATTATGTTTCTAATAAATGCCTATCAAAAACATTAAAATTGCACATTTAACATGAGTGCATTAATGCATTTTTTTATTCTTATAGCTCTCCACTGTTCGCCGCCACACAGATCACGGCGCCTGCACACCACCGCTCCCATGTGCGCTCTGTTGTAGTGACTAAGCGGGAACTATGTACACTCATTACAAGTTCCGGGCACTCTATAAGGTCTGGATTTGATACTTTTGTATTAGTTACACTCTTTAAACATTATCTAAATCAATGCTTTTTTCTAACTGAATTAATCGATTTAATCAGCAGACCTATATTGTACTACAACATAAAAAGGTTTATTGTATGTTATAATTCTCTATTGTTTATATTGTAATTTAAACATCTGAACTGCGGATAAAGTAACTACAGCAGCAGCTGCTGTTTCGCAGTGGCATTTTTACGTCACTTGAAAGAACTTTACGACGAGAGCCGGCGGCGCATGTATGTCAACAATGTAGCAGTCTTCTACTCGCAGAGATGGAAAGCACAATGGGCGCTAAACCAACAAAACCCCAAGAGAATTTGGAGGCAAAAACAATGAAAATTTGACTTTGTTTAGCTTTGGTTTGGATTGAAAGAGTCAGTCACCGACCGAACAAAGGAAATCTGCAAAACAAGCCGCTAACAAGATGTTAACGACTTAAATTACAGATACCATCTCTAAATTTAAGTGTTGACATGGCTCTAATATACACTGTCAAAAAGAAGGGCTGGCACTAAAATTACTTCCTATTGTTTTTTTAATTGTTTTGTCCTTTATATATCAAATGTGAGTACAATGTGTAATGTGTATAAAAAAAAAGGGAAAAAGATCAGCGAAACTGGCATCCATGTCAAGTGTGTATATATATGTATATATATATATATATATATATATATATATATATGTATATATATATATATATATATATATATATACATATATATATATATATACAAAAGAAAAAATACTTTCTCGTGGAGTATATCGTTATTGGAATATAATTACCTATATTGTTATATATATTTGAGTCAATATCATACGACACAGTATGCATAAAGAAATCATTTTCAATATTTATTTTTATTTCTATCAAATATTTCCATATTTTCATTTGTGCTTTGGGGACCACCCACAAAGAACAGGAGAAAGACACTTCAAAGTTAGTTTCTTTTTTTAAGGAGTCTAACAATAATGTTTATATGGGCTAAAAACGTGTGAGATCCCCATGATTAAAAATGTACTTTTTATTTATGTTTAAAACGGTCATATGAGTCCATTTCTGAGCATCGAGCGTGAGAAAAATGATATTGCCTTTAATTTGGACAAACTTGACATTTTCTGCCAACAAACTGCCTTATAATTTGGTTATTATGCACTTGCGTATTGGAGGAAAATCAAGATGTCTGGTGGGATACATTGTGGTTGTCTTTGACCATGTATTTAAAGTGTAATATGCAATCCACGAAAATGATCTGGGTATAAATGTAATAAAAAATAAGTTAAAATGCATATTTATTTGTACTCATATTTAACATTTTATTAAAACAGCATTCATTATTCATTCAGTGGATTCTTACTCAAAAGTACTTTAGGCCCATAAAGTAAAACATGGATTACAGACAAGATATTTTTCTGTTTTAGCTGCGCTGACATGTTTACAGTCAGTTAAGTTAGTTAAATTTGGGAACCATCAATCTGCTCTCTTGTGCGTCGTCTCGGATGTGTGCTCCATAAATTGTATTTTTATTTTTTTTAAGTATAAAAGTGGTGCACTGGCTGGTATTTTTTTTTTTTTTTGGCATGAATGTGAGTGGTAAGCCACAGCAATGCTAGCTTGGCTTTGTGAGGACCAGAGCCAGGGAGGCTGAAGCTCCCCCCGTACGTCCCCTGTAATTTCACTGATTACACACACAGACACACGCACACACATGCACACATGCACACAATACACAAAACACACGCTTTCTCTCTTCCAAAATAAAGGCTAAGTGTGTGACCGTGCAGTCAGACATTATGTTTGAATGGCTACTCAGTGCTATAAACGTAGGTTGAATTGTGTATCTGTATCTGTCAACTTGCCAGCCCTGCTATAATACTCGGGCTTTCCTGATTTTTTCCCCCGCCAGCACACTCGATGTTGTCAAAATAGTTTCTGTGGGACTCTTGTATACGCCTACATTGTGTTATCCACTTTTTGACCTAATAACTCTTTTTTTTGGCTTCATTTGAAAGAAGGGGTTCTTACTTTAAGTACTATTATGGTACTTATAAAAAGAACAGTGCATGTGTTTACCTTTACAAGAGGGACAACCAAGGTCAGATTTTCTTTGACATTCTCCACTTCACAGCAATGGGAGCTGACAAGAACAGCTGCTTGCCAACATGTTACAAGTGCATCTCCATAATATACCATTAAACATGTTTAGGTTAATACTAAACAGCATGCATTGGCAAGACTGCGCATGGTTATCACACCCGGGACATTGTTTTGAAGTACGCAGACACGTGCGCCCACACATGTGCCCGACACACTGCTGCAGCCACCTGACCCGACGCTCCAACTGCTACCGTACGACTTCTTGCTTTCTCAGAACGTGTCCGCTTTCATGCCTGTGTAAGCACAGAGAGAAACACGAGCTCTCATGCATGCAATGTGCTGTTTGCTTTACAGTAGGCATATGGGGAGCATGTACATAAACACAGAGAGAGGAAAAAGGGTGGTGGAGCCATAAGTGGACTCCACCCTGACCGTTAGGGGGAGGAGAGAGAGACAGATGGTCCTCTGCATGGGACACCTACAGCCAGGAAGAGGCTGGGAGGGAAACTTGGCAATGTCATCAACAAGACTGTGAAGAGTAGTACAGCGAACGAGAACCGTGAAATATTACCTAAAAATACGTCTGGAAAATCAAATGTAAGCAATGCGCTGAATAAAAGCTGCTACAGCGGTTCATGGAGAAAACATGCAAGCTCGGAAAATGTCTGGTAGAGATTATCATCCTGTGCTTTGCAACCTATTTTTTTACACAGTTTAAAACTTAAAACAGGCCAAAAGGGACAAGCGGTAGAAAATGGATGGATGGATGGATAGATGGATAGATAATAAATGGTGGCGTTCTGGGGCTGTGTATTAGGTCTACAGATTTTCAACTTTAAAAAATCAAGAAAAAAACACTTTTTTAAAGGCTATTTCTTATGTTCACAATTTGTATCATGTTCCCTGGATGTCATTTATAATTTTGAGCAAGTAGAAACCTGAAAAAGCTGACTTGCTTGTGCATTATTTATATTATTTAATATATTATTAGATGTAGAGTACAATCTTATCGTTCAATCGGCCCACACTTGCAAGGAGACCAAACTTAAACCCCCGTAAGTCAATAACTTAACTCGTGTTCTCTTCTTAAATACAATTTAAATACTAGACTAGAGCATTAAGCGATTTGATTAGAAAAAAGCTTTGATTTATATTACTTTCCTTTGATTTATTCTTAAATAGATGTCGCTAATAAAAATTTATCAAATCCAGCCCGCATCAAGTGCCTGGAACTTTAAATTTGCAGACATAGTTTCCACGCGGCCGCTGCAATAGTGGCGGTTCGTGGTGGCGAAAAGCAGACATTTTTATTTGAATTAAAAACAATTTCATTGATGCACTCATGTTAAAGGGTTACTGCACTTTTTTCTTGGAATTTTACCTATCATTCACAATCCTTAGTAAGACAAGAACACACACATTTTTCTTTTTTTATGTATTCTAAATAGTAAATAAATGCGAGCAAAAGTTCACTTACAATAAAGCATAGGTGAGTCACTCTATTCCGCCTATAAAGCGCTTAAAACATCCAAACACTTCCATTAAGTTTTTATATACATGCTATAGTGTATATGTAATCTAGTAACATGTGCTTTCATTATAACATGTAATATTTACTTATCTTGCTCATTTAACACATACAGCGACATTTTAATTTCATAGATGCATCACTACGTTTACTTTTTACTTTAACAACAACAACTCGTGCAGACTTCATGAGAGCAACAAACATAATAAGACATAACTTACAATACAAAGTATGCTCTCACTGGGATGCCGTTAGGATGTTGATATATCACTGTTTAGATAAAAATGTCCCAGTCCTTGCGAATAATTAAAAAAAAAAGGGGTGGACATAAACCAGTGTCTTTCTCGCCATCTCTGGGTCTAAATTGGCTGTCAAAGTTGACCAACTTCTCAGTTTATGTCCACATTATTTTACTATCAAGATGAGAGACATGATTCATAATCTAAAATTAACTTTCATAAGCTCCGAGGCGAGAAAGCAGCTCACCAGCTGATGATGTCAATAAAGGCTCATTAAGGAAGTTGCCTCTCTCTGATCAATGTGCCGCTAAATGTAGGTCCTTAACGTTAGCGCTAATGATAACAATATATTCAGGTCACGAAATGTAAATGGAGTATTATTGACACTTTTTGGATGGTTATTTATCTTGGTCCAAATGAACTCAATAGACGTAATGACGTCATGGCTCCGACTGCTTCCATTCCATTCCAATGTTGATTAGAGAAAAATAATGAAATTCATGGCAATCAGAAATGCTTGTTTATTTCTAATATTTGCTACAGCACCCCCCGCGACTCCAAAAGGGAAAAGCGGTAGAAAATGGATGGATGATTTTCTTTAAAACACACATCCACGCTGTGTTTTATCCAATTGCTCAATTATTCAAACAAACTGATCAATAGATTTCTCAATATCTAAAATAATCAACAACTGCAGTTCTTGTCGCACATTTCTTATGACACACAAATAACAGTTTTTCCTGTCCATTTACAAATGCTTAAGCCACAGGTTTTTTGGGGGGGAAATCTGCACTCTGTTTGAATGTGGACAAATGTATACAAAAATTAAAAAAATTTGAATAATTGCATTTGTGTGCAGATGGCCTGAGTTCCTTTGGTGAGAGAGTAAACAAAGTGTTGGGTGAGCAGGAAACGCCACAACATATGCTGCAGAAAATCAGCTTTTTGGGAGTGGGGGAGGGCTCAACCATATTATTTTTCTTACATCTGAGGCTCTCTCACATTGTATTCAGGGGGAATTCCACTTTTTTGGGAATTTTGCCAATCGTTCACAATCATTATGAAAGACATGGCAATGGATGTATTTTCTTTTTAATGCATTCTAACTCGTAAATAAAAGTCTGCTTGAAACGGAGTCAATGGGAGGTCCTTTATTCTGCCCACAAATCATTTACAAAAACTTTAAAAAAGCAGCAACAATACTCCATTTACATTTTGTGACTTGAATATTAACCAAATATTAGCAAAATTGTTATTATAAGCGCTAACGCAGACTACTTTTAGCGGTCATCAGAGCTTGAAAGATCATTGTAGATCGCAAATACTGGCTCTCACCTGGATAGTAGAAGGATGAAGACATAATCTGACGAGTTAGTTCACTTTGGAATCCAAACTAGACCAAGGAATGGTGACAAAGACCCGAAAAGACAATTGGTTCCACCCCCTTTTTTCTTTGTGAGAATTATGAGTCATTTTTCATCTAAATGGTAATATATGAACATTCTCGCAGTCTGCATCCTAATGACAGCAGACATTGTACAGTATGTGATGTTTTATTATGATGTTTGTTGGCTCTCACAAAGTCTGCAGTGAGTAATAATCAGCGAACGTCGTGATGCGTTTTTGAAATTAATGCGCTGACGAACGCTTAAAATGATCAAAATACGTAAATATTACATGTTATTATAAATATGGCTGGTTCATTACATATTTACTTACAGTGTGTATGTAAAATCTTAATGGAGGTGTTTTTAGAGTGTTTTATAGGCAGAAAAGATTGTTTTGATCGCATGTATTTACTATTTAGAGTGCATTCAAAAAAAGAAAAACACATGTGTTCTTCTCTTACATAAGGATTGTGAATGACAGGCAAAATTCCAAAAAAGAGTGCAGTTCCCTTTTAAGTGTTGGCATGCACAAGTTCCTCAAAAACCAAACAGATGGGAGACAACAGGGCTGCTGGGCTTATGACTCTTCTCTCGTAAAGAATACATTATATATACAGTGTCCAGCAGAATCGCATTAGTTACATACGTCAAATTCTATACCCAACACGTGCACCGCAGAAGGGGCATTCACAAGACGACTGATGGATGAGACTTCAGACAAGCAGTTGGCGCACATATGCGCAGTGTTGTTTTTTTACAAAAAGACATTACCAACTGCTGACCTGGCATTTTGTCTCAAATTTATAAACGGCGCCGACACTGAATGGGTGGAAATATTCCACCTGGCAATTTGAAGCCTATAGAGGTGTTACAGAGGTGAGATCACGCCTGTTTGGCAGGGGATTTTGCAATCCCAAAACAGTTTAACAGTCACTTTTGCTTTGAGTGCAAATGGCGCAATATTGTTTACGTCACACACGTACTGTATCTATCCTGGGTGAAAGCGGTAGTCCTGCCGTACAACCATCAAGTATACTTGTCTGCAAAACCTACCAAAGTGGAAGAACCAGCTGCACTTTTGCCCTTTTCACCCCCTTCAAAAAGCTTGGAGAAACAATGAACTCATGGGAAGACTACGCTTTCTTTGAAGAAATGCTCCATATTTGTTTCTCTCCCTCATGACATCACTAATTGTGACAAGCTGCTCCGCGTGGCGCAAGGGTAAATCAAAACCTTCCTTTTTGCCTGGAAACCAGCTCAAACATTCCACGTGGGCCGCTTGATGAGCTGAATTCTCCACCCGCCCGTGGATCAGACCTGACCGGGCTGCGAAGCTCACCTCCCCAGAGGAGCGCGTCATCCGGATGGAGATCCACTCCATTAGGTCGGTATGTATGTAAGGACCGGAATGGGATGAGAGAATTCCAAGTCAAATACACAAAAGTAGCAGATGAAGAAGACAATGCTATCAAATATCTTGTATAGATGGTCGTAAGGGATTGATTTAAAGACCTCACAAATCAAGAATGTAGACTTAAGAAGCGTGCAGAAGGGAGTGAGGTTTAGTACCGCATGCAGAAACAATGTACTGAATGTACGTCACAATAGCAGAAACATGGCCACATCACCCACCGGGGGTCATATTTTAAACCTGTCTGGTGGTGTGTAAGCAAGCCAACTGGTGTTCACACTTGGGTTGTTTTCACAGCAGTATTACAGACTGTCAGGATAAAAGTGGCTTCTGTCCAAAGTTAGCAAACCTCCAGGGAGGGTGCTAGGCTCGCCCCGGCCCCTCAGCCTCACCCTCTTTCTTGCCTCCTAGCAGGTAGACATAATGAGGGGCAGTGTTTCATTACTGTTTAAAAGAGTGCGCACCCGAGGCCTCTTGGTCCGGTATGTGCTAATGTAAGCGGACTATTAAACATCCATTACGTTCCATTAAGAACTGTGCTTCTGATCAAGGACGAACATATACTAAAATGCCTCTCATAAATGACTTAGTGATTTAAATGGACCTACAAGTACTATCCAAGTTGTTAACAGGGGAACTTAGAGAGAAGAACTCCCCAAATGAGACATTCCAAATTCCTCTGACTTGGCTTTGATGGGTATGTGAGTGCACAGTGCACACAGTGGTCAATAGCAACGTAAAGCCATTGTGTTCTAGTGTTGTTCTCTGAAAGAGGCTAAAACACCAACATACAATGTCTATATGCTTAACACAGTAGCACAGACCTTTGGCTTTATCTTTGCCAGACCTATAACTCTCTCCCCACAGTCTGCAAAAGACAGGAAAGCCCAAGTGGCAGAGTGCCTCCTATACAGCTTGTCTTTATCATAAAGAATATTTGTGCAGGGTGACAACAACATTAGGCCGTACACCACCTCTAATCTGCCCTTCCTTCCTTGCATTGTGTCCTGGAGGGCGAGAGGCCGTTTTTCAGAGGGTTAATTCACAGCGGAGACAAATACACGGTGACAGGCCTTTAAAAAAGGAGGCAGGCGGGTCTTTCACTTGTCACCGTCCTCTTCAGCAGTCCTTTCTCTTTGCTCCCCCCACTGCAAAGTGGAGCCCACCGCCCTCCTTGTCATCCGATTAAAGATTGACGCTGAACAGGACTACATCAATAATAGTGTCAACATACAAAGTGTCAGGGGGGTAGTGTAGAGTCAACTGCTGTGATGTGGTACTCATGACGGACAATGTCTTGTGTACCGAGGAAACGCAAACATTCCTAGAGTCCAGCCGTATTGTTTGTCGAGGGGGGTTTGTGGTATTTTTAGGGTGGACGCACAATGCTTTACGTATAGATGGCAGCCATGCTAACTGGTCTCAGACTGAAGAAGTTTAAGAAAGCACAAACAATTTGTAAAAGACAAGCTGTTGCCCTGGTGATAACCGAGTGATCCCCAATTAGAGGCAATGTGTGTTCCTTACCTCACATATGAGTGCAAAGAATGCAATGCAATCTTCACGACTCCACTGTTGGGGTAGCTCTAATCAGATACTCTTGCCCGGGCTTTCACAAACTAATGATCCTACAGACCAAGAGGACAGCCTCTTAACACAAACTATACAACCATAAATCTCCATGCTGACAAAGACAGCACAAACAAAGAGCCTCTGTCATGATAAAGGACTAGCTGCTGGACGCTTGCTCGCCAATTGCATCTGGTTGAGCTTTGTTTAGGCGGAGAGCGGAGAAATGTTATTATTTCACATCACACAACTAATCGAACAGTGATCCCATGTGCACCTAAATTCAAGACTGATGCAAACATTTTTATGTTTATCAAATTGGATAAATTATACCATTCAATACTGGCCCTTGCTAATAGGAAAATAGTCTAGGCAATTATACTTACACACAAGGATAATATACGTGCATACATATGTTCCCACATACTAGTGAAACCCAGCTGGGAACTACATTGTTTTCCTTTTGAATCTTTCCCATGATTGTCCTATTTCAGATCCCTTGTGTGACAACCCCCTCCCAATAGTATCCAGTTGTATAAAGTCACAGACACATCGGATAGAAAAACTTTCCAGTTGTCAATGTTAAGGTTATTCAATAGCATTGTGGTAGTTGTTTAACTAGTAGAATAGCACACTTGCAGAGTTAGGAAAACATTGTAAGTTTTTTTTCATAAACATTTTTTTTAATTTTCAATTTCCAAGGCCAACCAAAAAGAGGAAACAAGCAAATCGGTGTCTCTGCCCATTTGGGCTCACGGGAAGGAAGTCAAACCGCCAAACAAAAACCTCCATCTATACAGTGGTGAGTCAAAAAGAGTAGTCTGGTTTAAGCGTGGCATCGCACCAATATTATTCCGCCTGGTCAGAGGGAGTTCACTTTCTCTGAGACAACAATTTTTCCCAGCACTTAAAAAGATGAATGACACCCATAAATTTACGCTTGGTTTCACCCAAACAGATCCAGTGCCACTTCGGACATAGTGGAAAGAAAACAGTCTTAAGTGACAGAGTGTGTGCCTATGATGCCAAAAACCCTAGTATTTGACAGATTTTTTATTTTTTTTTGCTGAAACAGGATTGAACAGAATCAGCTCCTGAACACAAGTACACCTCTGACTTGTTCGTATTTAGAAACAAGAGGAATATTGGTGTACTGCGACTGTATTATTCTCAGACTCAGGTTACATGTCTGGTTTGAACTAGTGGTGCCATATTAAAAAGATTACTGGGATGTAGAAGACAAATATTTTGAGTACACAAAGGGAGCCCATTTATAGTCGCTCTGACAGATCCTGAGTGCACAGCTTATTAATGTTTTAACAGTGTATGCACTCCTTTAGAACTATTATGTCTTCCCATTGACCACAAGTGGGTGAGGGGAAAAGGGCACTGCATTCAGCTACTACTGTAGCACAGAAAATTAAATATGGTGGGTTCATGTGAAGTAGAGCAGGGGGAATATTAAACTGGCCAAAAACCAGTGTAGGTATATTTAAACATATTCTTATTGAGGCCATTACCACAGTACATCTGTCTCACGGACCGGGGCTGCTGAACAAACACAACCACAGCAATCTAAGCTAGGGGACTATAATTTCCACTCTGCTTGGCATTTCCAACCATGAGGTGGAAAACTACACAACTTGGTCACATTAAACTCTCTATATGACTAATCCAACCGTGTTATACTTTCATCAAAGGAAACAGCGGACATTTATTCAGAAATGCAGGAATTGCCGCCTCCTGACTACAATGGGAAATGTTTTGGACTGCTAAACACTGTAGTAAATAATGCATGCTGCGAACATTTCCTGCTTCTTATGGTTTTGGACCTGTCATTCATGGAGAGTGCTTGCCACACTTTCTGTCTTTTCTCTGTAAACTGTTAAGATGTATGTGACCGCCAAGTGGTTCTATTGCCTTGAGTAGCGGCCATACAGTGGGGATGTGCCACTGGAAAATGAGACAACACAACAAGCTCAATTGCTACAGTCAGCGTTTCTCAGTATTTGACTGATGGCCGTTAATAATCTCCCACTTGGGTGGCAGGGGCGTGTCGGTCCTTACAACTGACTGTGCGCACAACCCAAACACACTAACCACCTGACAGCTGAATGACTGGACCGAATAGGACTGAATAGATGCCACACCTGTTTCCCATAACCCCTTGCACCTCTCCTGGGGAGGATTCTGCTGACTCTGCACATCCTCGCATTTATACCTCTCTTTAATATAAACGATGAAACCATAGTGTGTTCAACTGATCCTAGCATCAGGAGCATGCTGGGATGCTGCTTTCAGAAGGTGGAAAAAAAAATCTAAACCCTTTAAACAGCAGGCAAAAAAGGGCCATTCGCAACAGGGAAACTATGGAAATACATGCAAGCCATTTTTACCGTGTAGTTGTGTTTTACAGTGAGCCTCTGTCTGTACAATCATGTGCATGTGGGTTAAATTCATTACGAGGGACACAAAAGCTTGTCCTTCTCTATCAATTATCCACTAACTCCTGATTAGCCTAACGGAAAGTCCAAAACACAAAGATGTGTCACACTTTTTGTCATCCAAAAACCTACACTTGCCACTGTGGCTCTGTTATTTACTAAAAATCAGATGCAGAGCACAATGATGAATAAAAAGGAAAAAAAAAATCCCAAAGGAAAAACCTGTTTTCTTCTCAGGACCCAAACTACATATGCTTTGCCAAAGGATTAACACAGAGTCATGTGTCATAATTTTTTTTCGTCCCATATAGATTGGGGTAAAAATTATTTAAAATACATTTTAGCTTACATGTAATACACAAATCCTCAAAGTTGTATAATGTTTAGGCAAATGGGCAATTATTTTAAAAGGCCGTACGTTAAGTTCTGGCTGTGCCCCTGCAGAGAAGTTTTATTTCATGGTATCCACGAGTATCAATTAAACTTGCTAAAATAAAATTTTACACATATCTGCTTGTGAGTCCTTCAGAGGTGATTGCAGTGATTCAGCATTACATTCTGAAGTAAGCATGATTGTTTTGTAGAGCACATTGAGCTGTACGAGCAATTTCAAGTCAATCCGTCATATATGGGTGAAACTTTGGGATTTAATACCAGCACCCCAAAACAATGTATTTGTCAGAAAAATAATAGCACAGGCTACACCATAGATGTGAATGTTTTAGAAAATAATACAGATTTTGTGTTTAGTGATGCAGAAGAGTTAGCTTACACATAAAAAATACTTAAAGTCAGTCAGCTAGACAAAAAGAGGCCATTAATTTCCTACAACAGACAAAAAAGATTTCTATGCACCCAGCATATAAACAAATCTGATCTAGATAAAGAACTGGCAGACAGAAGCTGGTCCAATTAAGCAATTAAGTATTCAGAACAATCAAAAGCTAAAGGTTTAACAAGACAAGACACAGTTGGGGTGAGATCAGGTGAAACTGGAAGTTCATGGTCAGAATACAGCTGCAACATATGACTTTTGTGCGTGCAGTAAAGCCTGGCCAGCCATGTGTTTTTCAGCATACACACACTGAGTTGCCAGGCACTTTTTTTTTAATGACAGGAGGGCCAATGAAAGATGTGACATCATCTATCATTAGACACACTTTACGTAAGGAATTAATTTGACCGGTCAAGTTAGGAACTCTGCTTAGTATCTTTAAACGATTAGCGCAAAAACATTTTGGGGTGAAGTCGAGAGCGAAAGTGCAAGCAGTTACTTCTGCTTTTATTCATCAGCATGATCTATAAATCACAGCCGTTATTGTCTTCTTATTTATTGTAGCCAGTGTCCTAACACAGATAAGATACAACTCTAAATTCACCAATGGACCACCAGGGAGCAGTTTTCCCTGTGGAGCACTTTACAGTCACATCTGTCAGCAAAGGCGAAGCAATAGGTGGAGTCCTACAGAAGCTGGGGACCACAAGCCGCTAAACGCTGTGAAGCTCCACACTCCGCCAGCAGGTCCCACAATAAAGCGACAGTCATCTGCTGATGGGCTTTCCTCCACAAACAAAACGCTGCATGTGTTTTAATGAGATCAAGATTTGCAGTCTGATGCCTCACAGCTGAGATTAAAAAAGGTCATAGGAGAAGATCAGATGAATGCAACAGCTGAGGCCAGAGATGTTTACGCTAAAACTTCCTCCGGTGACAAATAACACTTGCCAATGGTCTATTCAGTGCAGGGACGAGAGTCATAAAAGACTGAGCAGGTTTTGATAGTCAAGAATGCAAAAGTTGATAGCAGAATTTGATAGATGTGAAATCCCTATCATATAGACAACCTGCATTCTCGGCAGTAAATATTTATTAGTGGTCTATTTCTTTTGTCAGTGATACAAATTTCTCAAAACTAGCTACAGTTAGGCACAGTGTCAGGAAAATGCTAATACAAACATACTGCAAAGTCTCAGGATTCAGTAGATAGTAGGCTTGCTCCCTAAATGGACTGACTAGAACAAAACAAAGGGTTAACACGACGAGTGATATTTGGTGCAGGACCAGTTTGGACTAAAAACTAATACGTTTATTGTCATACGGTATACTGTATGTATGCAAAACTAACTGATTAAAGTGCATGGAGGGAGGTTACCCTGGCTAGAAAAGCTAGCACCCTCTCCTTCAACTTTGTTATCTTTAGAGCAAGTGTTCATATGTTGATATTGGAGAAATAACGATACAAAAATTTCACATCACGGTTATAGTGGCCAAAATGATCACAGTTATCATTACTTATCAAGGTATTGTTGAAGGTGCTCAAAAAGTACTTATTTACACACTGAAATCTTTAACCAAGTAATTTTTTTTTTAAACGTTAAGTTGTCTTGTAATGATGCAACATTTAAGCTAATAAAGTGTTTTTAACTTGTGTTACTCAATTACGGTTTTATAATATTTAAAATTTCAAACAACAATACTAACCGTCTGGAATTTTCCTTTGTTGACATGCATATTTTTTCAGCAAGAATCCATACTTAAGAGCCAGTAAATGCATAAACATGTCAAGAAGTTTAGCTCAGAGTCTCAAACTTGAGCTTCCTACTGCTGCACCAAAGTTTAATGATTAACATAATATAAAGTAGATAATTTCTTGTGGACAAGATTTTTACAGTGAAAAAAACACCCTGTACTTTGCATTTTCTGCAATCTAAAATTATTAACATTAACTTCAAATAACAATTCAGCTATCAAAATAATTAAAACCAGTTTCTATAAATGTCCATCCGTACAATCATACATCAGCATAAAAACGTTGAAAAAACGTTTTTAATTAACGCACATCAAACAGCAGTAAATCCTTAATGAATTTGCTCTGTCGCTGCGCTGCCCTCTAAAAATCTATTTCTGTTTCAATCCTGTAATTTCAGTGGCTCCATTACTGTAATATTTATTTAGATGTGAATTATGTTGCATGACAAGACCAAACCGCCCTACGGTCTTCAATTAAAAGACCTCACAGCTTTAGGCCCCGCCCTCACTAGCATCGATCCCCACTTTGCGACTCAAACAACCCCAATCCCAGCCGCAAGGAGCCTGAAAATGACAGTGTCAAGTTTAACTGATTCTGTCTGCCTTGCTTACTGTACAACAGCCTCTGCAACACAGGCTCTAACCATTAGGAAGGTTTTTGTTCCAAAACACAACACCAAGCGAGTTTTGTAGTTCAGTTTGAGTCCCCCAAACCTAATAATGTATCAATCTAGGTGCTCGGGGAACTATCTGGTCAAAGTAAAATGTGCACGAATGCAGCTGAGATAGCCTCCAGCACCCCCCGTGACCCCGAAAGGGACAAGCGGTAGAAAATGGATGGATGGATGGATGGATGGATGACAATGGACAATGAGCTACAATGGCGTGGCGCAGTGGAAGAGTGGCCGTGCGCAACCCAAGGGTCCCTGGTTCAATCCCCACCTAGTACCAACCTCGTCATGTCTGTTGTGTCCTGAGCAAGACACTTCACCCTTGCTCCTGATGGGTGCTGGTTAGCGCCTTGCATGGCAGCTCCCTCCATCAGTGTGTGAATGTGTGTGTGAATGGGTAAAATGTGGAAGTAGTGTCAAAGCGCTTTGAGTACCTTGAAGGTAGAAAAGCGCTATACAAGTACAACCCATTTATCATTAACTTGTTTGGAAGCAAAGTTTGTGGATTTAAGATGCCGAATTTTGTGGTTACATGCTGAAAACAAGGTATGCTATGCAGCATGCAAAGATGACAATTGTGGTAACAGTCTAGACAATACAAACAAAGATCAAACAATCAAACAACTTGATTCCGTAAATGTAATCACTATTTAAGTACGTGAGCGTGGTATGGCACATTGCTAAAGGTTTATGGATCAGGGACAAACACATGTAATCAGGAAATTCCTTACTTTATGCTGCTGGGAAGTGTAAATTGCAGTCTGACAGTAAATGTCTTTGACAAACGCAGCAATATAAAAGTGGTTTCATCGAATCCAAAGTATTTGTCTAAGAATATTACATGTAGTTTTGCTGTCAAACGGTGGCCTCAAATATGCAGAACGTGTTAAGACTATAAAAACTCCGTATGTTGTGTTGCTACAACTAATAAAAAGTCATTTTAGGAAATAAAGAAAAATACACCTGATTATTTTGTGTGAATTTTAGATTGAACACACATTTTCACATTTATATTTTAAAATACAAAAGTGTTTTTTAATTGCCCTCATGGGTGCCAAAGTTGAGGGGATGCTGATGTATTGAGCTGCTAAATTTGCCAACCAATGGAACCTCACACGATTCACTTTCAGTCAGTTTGTGTTGCAGACTTAATTAAAATGTGCATACTAATGCGGTATGCACAACAACGGAGGTTAGTTTAACATCTAAAATGGTCCTGACTTCTTTTCTTACAGCATTTTCTTTCCATTTTGAGGTCTTTGGCTGCCCGTTTAGGGATCAATCTCGTCACGGAACCTCACTCCCATCTATTTTCATGGGGGAACAACAAACTTGCCTTGTTTATAATCAAAAATGGTCACAGAGTTACAGTGTTTTCAATTCTGTGGCAGCTCGTCTAGGCAGCAGTGGTAAACTACAACATTTCCCACATCTTATGTAGCTAAATAAGGTCACCAAAGTATGACACACACCTTTTTAATCTGTCATAGTGTAGTTCTACCGCAGTGCAGACTACAAGCACAATAATACACATGTTCATTAGTGACATCATTGTGCAGGTGTACCTAAGGAAAAGTAAGAGTGTCGTGCACACATACCACACATTTAGGATTTCAACCTTTTTGTTTCTTCTTTTTGGTTTTCAAGTTTCAGTAGCCTAAAAGCATTCAGACAGACATCAATCAGACATTGTACCCCTTTGGTTGTGTCTGGTAATTCCAGTTTAGGACCGGGGATGTAGGAACAAAACCCCCCCCGGGCTGCACCACTCGGGACAAAGTATGAAGAGGAGAAGGAAGGAGGGGGTGAATCTCCAGCTGGCGTTCAGCCCAACTCCAGGTCAATACTTCCAGAGACTCTGCGACTGCAGTGCCTCCCCCGGAGTGGGTCTTCATTTCCCCCTGCCATCCTTCATGCCTGAAGCAGAGGAGTCTATGCTGCCTTCCCTCAGTCAGTCAAACCATCTGCATCCTGGCATTCAAACTCGCAAACTTCATATTTTATTTCTGTCTAATTTCTCTTATGTTTTTTTGAGGGACCATCACTCTTTAGGATGAACGTTAACTCCTTATGCTAAAACAGTAGTTCCAAATATTTTTGAGTCCATGGACCGACTTGACTGGAGTGAGAGGAACACTTAATCAATCTTTTTACTACTTTATTTACATCAAATACATCAATTCACAATACTGACAATTTAAAAGTCCACTTTTTGCTCGGCCACAGGTACAGATTTCACTCAGTGTTTCTTAACCATAAGGCTCATCGTCCCCTAGAGGGCCGCCAAAAATATCTCTTTCTAAGCTGTGGTCCTTATGGGCCGCAGCGATATTCAGTTGTAATACACATTTCCACCACATGTGGCAGTAATGAAAATATCAAACAAACAGAAGAAGTCTGGAGCTTAAGTCAGAGAAAAGTTTTTTAGGTTCCAAAATTATACACTTAAGTGGTAAAGCTGTATTTTGATTTGCAATTAAGTTTTGACAGTTTATTCAAGAAACATACATATTATTACTCATTATTCATTTGATTAAAATGTATTTTTTTTAGGACCGAATAATTCTAGGAAAATATATTTTTCATCAATTTTTACAAGCTCCTTCTTTTGCAGTATATATGATTAATACTTATTTTTGTGATCAGCCTAACCTAAGCCATGATAATATTTTTGTAATTAACAAGGTTTTTATATCATTTGACAAGGTTGTAAACTGTAAGTAGGTTAGATGTAATTACTGAATATGATTAAAATCAAGATCAAGATTACTAATTCAGTGTTAATATTTGAGTGGGCACCGGTCCCCTGTGTTGTGGAAAAGTTGGGCACCGGGGTCAAAAAGGTTAAAAACCCCTGATTTAAGTTAAGTTCCTCGTTTAAAAAAAACAACATTCAAAAAAGAAATGTTGGAATGAGACAGTGGCACCCTTGTGTGTTATTCATTGCAATGACAAAAGAGTAAAAAGTGGTTGTAATTGTGGGGATAATACTCCCTGAATTTTTAAATCAATACCTTGTTCATTGTATATTCATATTCTCTTGTACTACGAGGAACATTTTATTGTTTTATGGACTCTATGTTCCACTATGGACTGGACTCTCACACTATTAACTAGATCCACTCGACGTCGATTGCGCCGGTTGCTAGGGATGTCCCGATCCGATATTTGGATCGGATCGGCCGCCGATATTTGCAAAAAAAATGCGTATCGGCAAGGCATGGGAAAATGCCGATCCAGATCCAGTTTAAAAAAAAACTCTGGTCCGTGTTTTCTAACGCACCGATTTAAATAATACATTCCACTTTTCTGCTGCTCCGTAATTTCCGTTCCGCATTTTCCAGCACACCTTCAACACATCCACAGGTCTGTGGATTCTCACGCAGTTGCTTTTAGCTGCTGGCATTACACGACAGGCTCTTCTCACTCTTTCCTGTGTCTCCCTCTCACAGACAGCGAACGCACCTTCTTACACACGTCACATACTGTCACGTCATACGTCACATACGTATACGCCCTCTCCCAGCAGAGAGCGAGGTAGCAGCATGGCTAACGTTAGCTGCGATGCTAGCGCAGCCGCTAAGGTGCGCACCTGCTCAAACGTCCTCTGCGCACGGCAAATATATGCCACGCACAAAATCAAATAAAAAAATAAGCGCATAACAATTTTCGACACACGGACACGACAGAGAAAACAGTTTTCGTCATCATTGTTCAAATATTGTAAGGTCTGTCGAGACGCTTATCTCCATTCGGTGCCACACGTCCACACCATCGCCGAGGCAAACATTTCCACATCAACACCGTATGAAAAAAATAGTGATTTTTTTTAGTTGTGATTTCCCTCTCTGCATGAAAGTTTAAAAGTAGCATATATTAATGCAGTATGAAGAAGAATGTTTTAATGTAGACATGCAAGCCTTGAAAGAAAATTTTGAAAATCAAGACTACATTTCCTGCAAATGGGTGCATTTCTACCCTATATTTTAACTTTAGATTTATTCTCATATCAAACTCTTTTAGTTGTCTTTTTGACACTTACATCCGGCGCCCCCCTCCACACCCCGGATTATAAATCATGTAAATAATTCAATGTGATTATCTTGTGTGATGACTGTATTATGATGATAGTATATATCTGATAGTATATATCTGTATCATGAATCAATTTAAGTGGACCCCGACTTAAACAAGTTGAAAAACTTATTCGGGTGTTACCATTTAGTGGTCAATTGTACGGAATATGTACTTCACTGTGCAACCTACTAATAAAAGTCTCAATCAATCAATCAAAACACATAGAATCATCATACTGCTGTGATTATATGCATCAAGTATTCATTCAAGGCTAAGGCAAAATATCGAGATATATATCGTGTATCGCAATATGGCCTTAAAATATCGCAATATTAAAAAAAGGCCATATCGCCCAGCCCTAGTTCAATGATGCCATTTCTGTTTGTCATGTATAATTTTGTCTATTTTGTGTTTATCCTTGAATAAACAGGTCAGTTTCTTGTTACCAACCATTGTATATTATTCAAACTCACCTAATTCAGCTGGCTAATTGTTATCAAGAGTACTAAAACCCTTTTCAACATGATTTTGACAACTAAGTAGGCTAAATAACTTTAAACTTTAATACATGCTCGGATAGGCCATTATCGGTCAGTATCGGTATCGGTCAGTATCGGTATCGGATCGGAAGTGCAAAAACAATATCGGTATCGGATCGGAAGTGCAAAAACCTGGATCGGGACATCCCTACCGGTTGCCAAGGGGGGAATATGGGGGTTCCCCACATCTGCGGTCCCTTCCAAGGTTTCTCATTGTTGTGGCTTGTGCAGCCTTTTGAGACACTTGTGATTTAGGGCTATATAAATAAACTTTGATTGACTGATTGATTGATTTTATTGAATAAACAACAACAATAACAAAAAAACATTCAAATATCACAGCACTTGACATTGCAAACATTGTAAAACATTTCTAGACTTGCGTGGACCGATCAGGTCGTGACACTACTTTGACTTAGTACATTAAGGATGCTAAAAACAATTCAATGTAGATCAATTTATGCTACGTTATATGAACAAAACATCCACATATAGCTAATTACATAACTCACTAATAATGAATCACATTAATTTTATAGAATATGCAGAGGGCCACAACAACTAGATGTGGAACGAAAATGGCCCCGTGTTGCCGTTTGGATGATGCTTTGTACACCTTTTCCCTGGCCAAATTCAAGCACTTTTTAAGGACTTTCAAGATAAATTGTCCAGTTTTTACAGTACCCTTCAAAAGGCGAAAACCAGTGTGAATCAATCCATAACCTTGTTGTTTGAGGTCACCAAATGCTGTCTGTAGGAAAAATACGGAAAATCTGCTAAAACCAGCAGTTATCATTAACTTAATGGGGCATAGAAAATGAAGCAGTGTTTCTGTAGACTATTCAATGTCATTGGTGTTTGCAAACGTTGTTTACTTGTTTGTTTGTATCATCATCATCATCATCCATGAATACATCATTCCTTACAAGAAATAACATTAATTATTATTGTTTACTTGTTTGTTTGTATCATAATTCATGCATACATCATGTTCATTAAAACGACAACCTCCCGGCATGATGGACCGATAATAATAATAATAATAATGGATTAGATTTATATAGCGCTTTTCTAGACACTCAAAGCGCTTCACAGAGAAGTGAGAACCCATCATTCATTCACACCTGGTGGCGATAAGCTACTTTCGTAGCCACAGCTGCCCTGGGGTAGACTGACGGAAGCGTGGTTGCCAGTTTGCACCTACGGCCCCTCTGACCACCACCTATCATTCATCATTGATTCACCAGTGTGAGCGGCACTGGGGGCAAGGGTGAAGTGTCCTGCCCAAGGACACAACGGCAGCGATTAGGATGTCAAGAGGCGGGGAGCGAATCTGCAACCCTCAGGTTTCTGGCACGGCCGCTCTACCCCCGATGCACCACTGTCCTCTTGGGGGCGACACAGGGCCGTATATACAGCTCTGGCATGACAACAACCTAATGTAAGGGCTTGTGCAAAGCCAATAGATCAAGCGTGTAGCTTTCATTTTAAAGGAAACGTATTTAATTTTTTTTCAGTTTATAATTAGCCAATTGAGTCAGACTGCCGAGAAATATGATGAACATTTCCAAGCATTTACAAGCACTTCACTCAAAATCCAAGCATTTTTCAAACCTTGAAAACACAACATTAAAACCCAAGCATTTTCAAGGTTTTTAAGCACCCGTACGAACCCTGTTGGATACTACTGATAAGAAAGAAACCGCAGTATTCCCGAACGACAACCTCCCGGCATGATGGACCAATGCACCACAGTCCTCTTGGGGGCGTATATACGGCTCTGGCATGACAACAACCTAATGTAAGGGCTCGTGCAAAGCCAACAGATCAAGCGTGTAGCTTTCATTTTTAAGGAAACGTATTTTATTTTTTCCCATTTTATTACTAGCCTATTGAGTCAGACTGCCGAGAAATATGATGAGCATTTACAAGCACTTCACCCAAAATTCAAGCATTTTTCAAACCTTGAAAACACAACATTAAAACCCAAGCATTTTCAAGGTTTTTAAGCACCCGTACGAATCCTGTTGGATACTACTGATAAGAAAGAAACCGCAGTATTCCCGAACGACAACCTCCCGGCATGATGGACCAATGCACCGGAGTCCTCTTGGGGGCGTATATACGGCTCTGGCATGACAACAACCTAATGTAAAGGCTCGTGCAAAGCCAACAGATCAAGCAAGTAGCTTTCATTTTGAAGGAAACTTATTTTATTTTTTCCCCATTTTATTACTAGCCTATTGAGTCAGACTGCCGAGAAATATCATGAGCATTTACAAGCATTTACATGCACTTCACCCAAAATTCAAGCATTTTTCAAACCTTGAAAACACAACATTAAAACCCAAGCATTTTCAAGGTTTTTAAGCACCTGTACGAAATAGTAAATGGTAAACGGGTTATACTTGTATAGCGCTTTTCTACCTTCAAGGTACTCAAAGCGCTTTGACACTATTTCCACATTCACCCATTCACACACACATTCTCACACTGATGGTGGGAGCTGCCATGCAAGGCCCTAACCACGACCCATCAGGAGCAAGGGTGAAGTGTCTTGCTCAAGGACACAACGGACGTGATGAGGTTGGTAGAAGGTGGGGATTGAACCAGGAACCCTCGGGTTGCTGGCACGGCCACTCTCCCAACCGCGCCACGCGGTCCGCACTTCACCCAAAATCCAAGCATTTTTCAAACCTTGAAAACACAAAGTTAAAGTACGGTACCAATGATTGTCACACACACACAAGGTGTGGTGAAATTTGTCCTCTGCATTTGACCCATCCCCTTGTTCACCCCCTGGGAGGTGAGGGGAGCAGTGGGCAGCAGCGGTGGCGTGCCCGGGAATCATTTTTGGTGATTTAACCCCCAATTCCAAACCTTGATGCTGAGTGCCAAGCAGGGAGGTAATGGGTCCCATTTTTATAGTCTTTGGTATGACTCGGCCGGGGTTTGAACTCACAACCTACCGAATAATTTTTGGTGATTTAACCCCCAATTCCAACCCTTGATGCTGAGTGCCAAGCAGGGAGGTAATGGGTCCCATTTTTATAGTCTTTGGTATGACTCGGCCGGGGTTTGAACTCACAACCTACCGATCTCAGGGCGGACAACATTAAAACCCAAGCATTTTCAAGGTTTTTAAGCACCCGTAGGAACCCTGTTGGATACCACTGATAAGACAGAAACCACAGCATTTACATTTGGGGCGGTGTGGCGCGGTTGGGAGTGTGGCTGAGGGTTCCTGGTTCGATCCCCAGCTTCTACCTAGTCAGGTCCGTTGTGTCCTTGAGCAAGACACTTCACCCTTGCTCCTGATGGGTCGTGGTTAGCGCCTTGCATGGCATCCCGCCATCAGTGTGTGAATGTGTGTGTGAATGGGTGAATGTGGAAATAGTGTCAAGGCGCTTTGAGTACCTTGAAGGTAAACAAAAAAAAAACGCTATACAAGTATACCGTAACCCATTTTACCATTAAAAAAAAATTACATTTAATTTGACCAGGTTATTAATAAAATAAATTTAAGAAATATGTTTAAAAAAAAATTGTGTCCATTGAGTGTTTTGGTACCGCATACGAACTGGTACCGACCGCGCGCGTCCCGTTAGTCGGAGACAACTGCTGTAAAGGCGAAGCAATGTGGCATCCCTGGAAGATAGGAGAGCAGCAGAACGACCCCAGTGGAGAAAGTTTGGCTAAAAGGGAGGCAAGTTATCACGGTGATGGTGATGATTAACATAGGCATGGAGAGAGGCGGCTTTTAGAGAAACACTTATGTTAGCTTAAGCTAGCAGCCACGACTCGCCGGTCAAGACGCGGCGGTGGCGAAGAAAAAACCCCGCCACACAACTTCTAGAAACAAAAGAAAGAGGTCCGACTCAACAACTCACCGGTGAGTCCGTAAAAGACGACGAGCGCTGTGAAAAGTCGCAGTCCGAGCGACGGTTCTCTCTCCATGGCTCCGAGGAGTGGACTGTGTTGTATGAGTGAGTGTCCCAGCAAGACTGACTGACTGCCTCTCACTCGCAGGCTTCCTGCCTCCACATGGGCTGTACCACTTTCTGTGCTGCTCACTTCAACTAACTCTCCTCAGCGCTGCAAACTTCTCTCCTTCTGCAATAACGGTCAACTTTTGGCCAGGAGGGGATCAAAGTAAGGTACTTCTATGATACGGTGAAGATCATAGCACTAACTCAACCAATACACTCTGATGATGTTCCTCCTTGAGGGCATGTTTACATGTTTGCTATAATACAACAACCTTGCTTCACAAATGGCCCAGGCTTAAACTCCTACAGGGATTACTTTGTGTTTTGAGGTTTTTCGTTGCCTGTTTAGGCAGCAGACATGTTGGGGAAGGTCACTTCATCCACTTTCCAACCAAAATGCACTGTACCAGGAGTGTCAAAGTCAAGGCCCGTGGGCCGGATCCGGCCCGCGAATGACTTATCTATGGCCCCCGGGATGATATTTGATTAGTATTAGATAGAGCAGTGGTTCTTAACCTGGGTTCGTTGAGGCCGTAGTATTAGATAGAGCAGTGGTTCTTAACCTGGGTTCGATGAGTCGGCCTCAGGGGTTCGGCGGAGCCTCCGCCACGGAGGTAAAGAGACATCCGACTTATCGTGTAATTAAAAACTTCTCCCTATCAGCATATTATGGATACCCCCAAACAATGTTCCCTCTAATTTTCCATCTGATTTGCAGGTTTTTTGATTTATTGATTGAAACTTTTACTAGCAGATTGCAAAGGAAGAGAATACACAGTACAGTTTACACAGTACAGTACATATGCCGTACAATTGACCACTAAATGGTAACACCCGAATAAGTTTTTCAACTTGTTTAAGTTAATCAATTCATGGTAATAAAAAAAAAAAAAAAAAAAAGACAATATAACATGCATCCATAAACGTGGACACATGTGAAAAAGTGCAACATATTTATCTGTACAGTAATCTATTTATTTATTTATATATATTTATATATATTTATTTATTTTATATATATATTATATATATTATTTATATATATTTATTTATTTATATATGCACCTTATTGCTTTTTTATCCTGCACTACCATGAGCTTATGTAACGAAATTTCGTTCTTATCTGTGCTGTAAAGTTCAAATTTGAATGACAATAAAAAGGAAGTCTAAGTCTAAGTCTAAGTAATGTGTGTAAGGTGTGTAATTTGTCGTGAGTTCATGCACTGTGTTGGTTTTGTTCTTTGAACAATGTGATGTTCATGCACAGTTCATTTTGTGCACCAATAAAAAAACATACGACTTTTTCTTGAATTTGAAAAAAAAATAAAAATAAATATATATATATATATATATTTTTCACTAAAGAAGGGTTCGGGAATGCGCATATGAAACTGGTGGGGTTCGGTACCTCCAACAAGGTTAAGAACCACTGAAAGGGTATAATGAGTGCAACAGAGGACCCTCGATCTGTTGAATCAATTGTTAGCTATTTATTTACGGTCACACTTTAGTATGGGGAACATGTTCACCATTAATTAGTTGCTTATTAACATGCAAATTAGTAACATATTGGCTCTCAATTAGTCATTATTAAGTACTTATTAAGGCCTTATTCTGCATGGCCGTATTTTACAACTAACCCTAACCCTCTAACCCTAACCAAATAACTCTAAATTAAGTCTTTGTTACTTAGAATATGTTCCCCTAGTGTCCAAATAACTCTAAATTAAGTCTGTGTTACTTAGAATATGTTACCCTAGTGTCCATCCATCCATCCATTTTCTACCGCTTGTCCCTTTTGGGGTCGCAGGGGGTGCTGGAGCCTATCTCAGCTGCATTCGGGGCGGGGTACACCCTGGACAAGTCACTACCTCATCACAGGGCCAACACAGATAGACAGACAACATTCACACTCACATTCACACACTAGGGCCAATTTAGTGTTGCCAATCAACCTATCCCCAGGTGCATGTCTTTGGCGGTGGGAGGAAGCCGGAGTACCCGGAGGGAACCCACGCAGTCACGGGGAGAACATGCAAACTCCACACAGAAAGATCCCTAGTGTCCAAATAACTCAAAATGTTACTTCGAATATGTTCCCCATACTAAAGTGTTACCACGATTTCGAATGGATAAAAAAAGCCAAGCAAATGTGTTCTTGTTTTACATAAGGATTGTGAATGATTAACAGCACATCTCTCTCCAATTTTTGCGTATTTCCAGTATGAACATGGTCAGAGTGCAAAGGAGTTACTACGGTGATGTAGAATCTCCAAAAATAGCTGAAGGTATTCGGAGCGGAACATTCAAAATGGCTGACTGAATTTGTGGCATTTTGTCATGTTTCACCTATGTTTCACATACTTTGCGGATTGTAAATACAATTGGATATGGTTTAATGCCTATGTGTCAAAGTCAAATAATTATCTTTGGCCCCCGGGATGATATTTGATTAGTATTAGAACCGGCCCACAGGCCACAGCCGCCTGCTGCTGTTTTGCACACACCAATACTCCATTAGTGTTGGCGCTAGGAATTTTCAAAATGGGTTCCCACCCCATCAAGTCATAAAAATGGTGTATCACAATACATTTTTGGGGTCCAACTTTTTTGTAATTGTTTTGAAAACAAATGATAAATGTATGCAATATCCTGTTATATCTCACTTTCTACATTGTGTTTTGAAAAAAGGTTGTCAAAAATTGTACTTAATTAATTAAAAAAATAATACAAAAGAAAACAATTTTATGCATATTTAAATGTATTTAGTTATAAAAATCCATTCACTTTCTTCTTTCCTTCATGGATCTAAACTTTACCGCTTTACTGTCTTTTTTTCTATATTTTTATTGGAATATTTTCAGAATGTGTTTGTTCTATTTTTGGCCAAAGTAAGACAAAGAAAACAATCTGAAGTTGTCTTTATTTTTAGGTTATCATGCCATGATTTTAATAGTCCGGCCCGCGTTTGCACAGATTTTCCTCCATGCGGCCCCTGAGCTAAAATTAGTATGACACCCCTGCGCTTTACTATACAAAAAATTGTAGTTCGTTTATCCTCCAACATCGTCCGGACATCACTCTCACATCGATTACGTTCTGTTTTGAGGTCTGTGGCTGCCTGATTTAGGCAGCAAACTAGTTAAAAACCACCAATTAATTTACTTTCCAGACAAAATGTACTACATTATATAAAAAAATGTGGTTGGTTTATCATCCGACGTAGTCCAGACTTCACTACTACAGTGTCTTTACTTTCTTTTGTGATGTTTTTGGCAGCCCGTTTAGGCAGCAAACAAATTGGGGAATGTCACTATCCAGTATTTGTTTTACTATACTATACAATTTATTGTCCAACATCATCCAGATTTCACTCTTAGGATAGAATAAGATAGACTTTATTCATAAAGTCCACACAAATGAGGTAAAAAAAAACACACATGAAAACAAGAGGGAAACATTAAAGAACATAAAAGACATTAAAGTGCACAGAGCTTTTTATTTTAAAAGCTGCCACTTCAGCGGCGCCATGTCTACATACAGCTACAAAGGAAAACGCTACAAAAAACCTGCAGTGAATAATAGATATTGTGCACATACAAACAACAAAACAACAACACCATTTTAACACCCACTCACATATATTGCAGTGCTCCAAGCCATCATCTGCTGGAGTGAGGAGTACAGTAGTGGTTACTTCCTGTTTTGGGGTCTTTGGCTACCTGTTTTGGCAGCAAACTAGTTGGGGAACGTCACTCCATTTCTTTTCCAACTCAAAAAAATACTTAACAAAAAAAAACAATGGTCCGTTTATCATTCAACATACCGGTAGTTCAGACTGCTCGTACTGTTTTGAGGTCTTTGGCAGCCCGTTTAGGCAGCAAACAAATTGGGGAATGGAACTGCTTTCGCTTTCCCCACCGAAATGTAGTATTGTAAAAGAGTCCAGCCAGTGTGGCTGGGCCATGTGTAGGTTTGTAAACCTCACTCCATGACAACTTCAAGACCAGTGCGGGCTATCTGGTTGATATACCGGGCTTTTATCTCTGTAGTTAGCGCGCTCTTCTCTCATGAAGGCGACCCAGGTTCGAGTCTCGGGCGGAACAGTGATGCAGAGACTTTATAGTACAGGTTACCTTGAACTACAACGTAAGTTGTTCAACAGTCCGGGGGTCTCCGTTGTGGTATTTTAGGCTTCATATTGCGCCACACATTTTCAATGGGAGACAGGTCTGGACTACAGGCAGGCCAGTCTAGTACCCGCACTCTTTTACTATGCATCCAGGCTGTTGTAACACGTGGCTTGGCATTGTCTTGCTGAAATAAGCAGGGGCGTCCATGATAACGTTGCTTGAATGGCAACATATGTTGCTCCAAAACCTGTATGTACCTTTCAGCATTAATGGCGCCTTCACAGATGTGTAAGTTACCCATGCCTTGGGCACTAATATACCCCCATACCATCAAAGATGCTGGCTTTTGAACATTGCGCCTATTACAATCTGGATGGTTATTTTTCATCTTTGGTCCGGAGGACACAATGTAGCGAAGCAGGCAGCGTTTCTGGGTGTTGTTGATAAATGGCTTTTGCTTTGCATAGTAGAGTTTTAACTTGCACTTACAGATGTAGCAACGAACTGTAGTTACTAACAGTGGTTTTCTGAAGTGTTTCTGAGCCCATGTGGTGATATCCTTTACACACTGATGTCGCTTGTTGATGCAGTACAGCCTGAGGGATCGAAGGTCACGGGCTTAGCTGCTTACGTGCAGTGATTTCTCCAGATTCTCTGAACCCTTTGATGATATTACAGACCGTAGATGGTGAAATCCCTAAATTCCTTGCAATAGCTGGTTGAGAAAGGTTTTTCTTCAACTGTTCAACAATCTGCTCACGCATTTGTTGACAAAGTGCTGACCCTCGCCCCATCCTTGTTTGTGAATGACTGAGCATTTCATGGAATCTACTTTTATACCCAATCATGGCACCCACCTGTTCCCAATTTTCCTGTTCACTGATGTCGCTTTTTGATGCAGTACCGCCTGAGGTATCGAAGGTCCGTAATATCATCGCTTACGTGCAACGACTTCTCCAGATTCTCTGAACCTTTTGATGTTATTACGGACCATAGATGGAGAAATCCATAAATTCCTTGCAATAGCTAGTTGAGAAATGTTGTTCTTAAACTGTTTGACGATTTGCTCACGCATTTGTTCACAAAGTGGTGAACCTCGCTCCATCCTTGTTTGTGAATGACTGAGCATTTCATGGAAGCTGCTTTTATACCCAATCATGGCACCCACCTGTTCCCACCTGTCGGATGTTCCAAATAAGTGTTTGATGAGCATTCCTCAACTTTCTCAGTCTTTTTTGCCACTTGTGCCAGCTATTTTGAAACATGTTGCAGGCATCAAATTCCAAATGAGATAATATTTGCAAAAAAATAACATTTTCCAGTTCGAACATTGAATATCTCGTCTTTGCAGTCTATTCAATCAAATATAAGTTGAAAATGATTTGCAAATCATTGTGTTTTTTATTTATTTACGATTTACACAACGTGCCGACTTCACTGGTTTTGGGGTTTGTACATCAGGTATAGCTCAGTGGTTCTTTATCATTCATTTTGTGGGGATAGTTTTGAACAGCAAAATATTGTGAATAAATGATCTGTTTGTTGAGTATACAGATAATGGGCAACTTCTGTGTTCAGTGAGTCTCTCTGGTGTTGTCAAGAAGCAACAAGTGTTAAAGAAAGCATAAACAAGGAAGTGAAAGTTAATACAAAATCATTAGAGATCACTTCCTGAAGGACAAAGAGTCACATGTAACGTCACTAGAGGGTAAGAAACTTTGATAAACTTTTATACATGAAGACTGCTTAATACTTTAGCCATCCTGCCATCCATCTTTGTATGTGTCGTTCGCGGTACTAACATGGCTGACAATACCAAATTTCAGCACTTTGAGGCAATATCATGTTTATTCACTTCAGCAAAAGTGCTCCCTTTTAGACGTTGTTATAGTGTCTATTTCATAAAATAGGGCAGGAATTCTTATGGCCCCATTCCTGGGTGGATCTTGCGTAAGAGGAAGAGGGGGGAATGATGGGACGCGCCACTCTACCTAGCAACTAAAGCTGTGGTCAAAGTTGAAATTGCCACACATATATTTTAAGATATTCAACACACTCCCCAATTTGTCACGTTTCATGTGTCAGGCAAACCGTGACGAATGGGGTCGTAAGAATCTTGAGTCCTCCTTGCATCATCCTACTTATTTCAGGACGTTAATGGGATTAAAGCATGTTAGCAAACCATATGACTTTTACAGCCTCTGGGGCTTTTTTTTTTATATCCTGAGTGAGCATAAATCAATTTTCAGGTGAGAAATTGTGCCCTTTTCCAACACTTAATCCACGTTCCCTCCCAGGTGGCTTTACATAGCAACAGAATTCATGAATAATTGTGTTCATAACACAAACATGTATCATATACGATTGTTAACAGCATTTATAGGAGCTGTATACAGCAGCCACATAGAGAAAGTGAACACACCACCATATAATCTATTAAAAGAGAAGTAGACCTTTGGGAGTTCCCGTGAGATGTCGACATATGTGAGAATTCCGCTTGCAGATTCAATTCAGTGTCTTTTGCCTTTTCTTTGTTTTTTTGGTGATGCCAGGACACAAAGTAAAGTGTGTTGATAACCACAGAACCAGACCTAAAACTGACTTTAACAATATCCCCAGTATTGGTGAAAAAGAGGTCAAATGGGATGATAACCATAGAATCAGAAATGGGAACGCACTGCAACAATATGAACAGTAATGGTGGCTACTCAGTGGCCTAATGGTTAGAGTGTCCACCCTGAGATCGGTAGGTTGTGAGTTCAAACCCCGGCCGAGTCATACCAAAGACTATAAAAATGGGACCCTACCTCCCTGCTTGGCACTCAGCATCAAGGGTTGGAATTGGGGGTTAAATCACCAAAAATTATTCCCGGGCGCGGCCACCGCTGCTGCCCACTGCTCCCCTCACCTCCCAGGGGGTGATCAAGGGTGATGGGTCAAATGCAGAGAATAATTTCGCCACACCTAGTGTGTGTGTGACAATCATTGGCACTTTAACTTTTAAATGCTAAAGAGATGGAACAATAATATGAGCCCAATAAGCAATGAAATATAATTTTATATATACAAATAAACTAATGCTAACTTACATGACACAACAGCAATACCTATAAAGTGCCACGATAGGTGATGGCCTCAAACACCTTACTGTTCTCCCCGCATTAGTAGTTGTCTCCAAAGAGTGAATAGTTTTACTCTTTTGTACAATGGTTCTATTTACCGTATTTTTCGGAGTATAAGTCGCACCGGAGTATAAGTCGCACCTGCCGAAAATGCATAATAAAGAAGGAAAAAAAACATATATAAATCGCACTGGAGCCCGGCCAAACTATGAAAAAAACTGCGACTTATAGTCCGAAAAATACGGTAGTTGTTTTTCTCGTCTTATTGTTTGCTTTCATTGATTCATTTTGTTGTAAGCGCTGCATGAGTGATAGCATATTAAATTGTTTATGAGTATGATGGGCTTTTTATTTGGCTTTTTTTGTGAAGCCAGCACAAAAAGGGGAAACCAGAAATGAAACATGCTGCAGCAACACAAGCCCTAAATAGATTAAATCATAAATTATGTACGCAAAGTGGAGTGAAGTGAATTATTTTTATATAGCGCTTTTTCTCTAGTGACTCAAAGTGCTTTACATTGAGAAACCCACTATCTACATTTACGCTACATTTACACAAGTGTGAGGGGCACAGGGCGGGTGAAGTGTCTTGCCCAAGGACACAACGGTAGTGACTATGATGGCCAAAGCTGGATTCAAACCAGGAACCCTCAGGTTTCTGGCCGACCGCTCTACAATTTGAGCCCCTTTAAATTATAAAGTGGATAGATGCTGAATTTAGGGGTGTTCCAATCCAATATTGATATTGGCTTGCATCTAAAATGTCCCGATACAAGCCACCCTGCAGCGTATTTACTAGTGCAAAGCTGGACAGCAGCTAAATGTCCTCCAATAAACACAAGGTTGGTCTTTTCTTGCCAGGTTAGCACAACAGCTAAGCGCACAGTACCACACAAGCTCGTCATCACGCAATTGATGTCTTTATTCCATCCATCCATCTTCTTCCGCTTATCCGAGGTCGGGTCGCGGGGGCAGCAGCCTAAGCAGGGAAGCCCAGACTTCCCTCTCCCCAGCCACTTCGTCCAGCTCTTCCTGTGGGACCCCGAGGCGTTCCCAGGCCAGCCGGGAGACATGGTCTTCCCAACGTGTCCTGGGTCTTCCCCGCGGCCTCCTACCGTTCGGACGTGCCCTAAACACCTCCCTAGGGAGGCGCTCGGGTGGCATCCTGACCAGATGCCCGAACCACCTCATCTGGCTCCTCTCGATGTGGAGGAGCAGCGGCTTTACTTTGAGCTCCCCCCGGATGGCAGAGCTTCTCACCCTATCTCTAAGGGAGAGCCCCGCCACCCGACGGAGGAAACTCATTTCAGCCGCTTGTACCCATGATCTTGTCCTTTCGGTCATAACCCAGAGCTCATGACCATAGGTGAGGATGGGAACGTAGATCGACCGGTAAATTGAGAGCTTTGCCTTCCGGCTCAGCTCCTTCTTCACCACAACGGATCGATACAGCGTCCGCATTACTGACGACGCCGCACCGATCCGCCTGTCGATCTCACGATCCACTCTTCCCTCACTCGTGAACAAGACTCCGAGGTACTTGAACTCCTCCACTTGGGGCAAGATCTCCTCCCCAACCCGGAGATGGCACTCCACCCATTTCCGGGCGAGAACCATGGACTCGGACTTGGAGGTGCTGATTCTTTGATGTCTTTAATTGAACAATTTTGCAATCTAAAACATGACATTTGTCAATATAAACAAGTATCAAATAATTATAGTTGCATATTAATTACACGTACAAAGTCTTCAAGGCAGAAGCGTATTAGAAAGTATCTAGTAACAAACGTGGCCGCATATCATTCAACTTACTTCATCATGAGCTTAACTTAATGAATTATTGTGTCTACTAAGTGTCGCCAAAAAAGAAACAATAACCACTGGACTTCAATTTAGAGACAGTATAAGTCAATTCCATGCCTACTATTGTTGTCTGTTTGACTAATTTCACGTGATCAAAGCTTTTCTAACATTCGGCACCACAAAATAATTACAGTATCTCGTGGGGTGTGCTTGAGGCTAGGGATGGAACCCAGGGGCCTCGTATTGTGAGGCACACGCACTAACCCATGTACCACCGTGCTGCCCTGGCCAATACTCAAGGCTCCATTATCGGTATTGTATAGGAAGTGAAGAGGTTCGGGACATCCCAAGCTATCGTAGTATGTACACGACACAACAGCAATACCTATAATGTGCCACTAGGTGGCAATAGGGCTGTGAATCTTAGAGCACCATTTGATTCGATTCTTGGTGGTAATGATTCAATTCAGAATTGATTCTTGATTTAAAACGATTCTTGATTCAAAATCAATAATTTTTGATAACATTGGGTGCCAGTTCTATGATTAACTACATTCCTCCATAAAATAGACAAACAACTCTGATACATTTCTACATGACTTAAAAGAAAACTTGATTTGTTTAATAAAATTCTACCCAAACATTTAATAAAGTCAAATACAAATAATGCAACAAGAGAAGTTATCCATTCTAAAGTAAATATTTACAGCAGATATGGACATCTACATCAACTATATGATTTGTCTGAGTGACTGGACAGGACAAATTTAAAAAAATAAAAATAAAAACAAACAAACAAAACTTTTTTTTTTTTGATAAGAATTGTTACATATAAGAATCAGAATTAATTCAAAAATAAAAAAATTTGACAGCCCTAGGTGGCAACATCGTGTTGTAGTGCTATTCAGTTTGTTTTGCATGCAGTGTCATGCGTGCTTTCAGTATCAATTGCTACACAAATAACCGGCTGTTATAAAATTGAGGGTTTATTTCCCGTGAGTCGCGACCTTTGTGTTTGTGACTCTTTCACGTGGGAGTTTTACGAGGCAAAAAAAGTTATACACTATGTTACCTTTCCTCCCTGTGTATACACATGCCAGGTTGGTTGCTCCTTCCACACCGAGAGTATGAGACATTTGGCTTTGCAGCCTGTGAACACAGCCTTTGTTAAAACACCGCATTCCTCACTGGTCAGCCAGGACCTGCACGCACAAACTCTCCCACCCACTTCGTCTCTTTTGGTCACATTCGCACCGTCCCGCCAAAGCTGGACGAGAGTGGGAAGAGGTCACCCAGGTGCTTGTGTTTGCAGCACCGCATACTGTAGCCTGTCCCCTTAATGAGCTGCGTCTGCAGTACACAAGTGACCTTTGGAAGGCTAATATGCAGACAATTGGACATGCACTTTGTCTCTTGCAGAGTCATGCCCTTAAAATGTGTGTGGGAGATAATGTTTAGGATAGGAAATGTTTGAGGGACTTATGAGGATTAATGCACATAGTACACGCCATAAAGGAACATTTATGTGCTACCCACACACAAGTACTGATGAGTCAATAATTATTAGGTAATGGTTCAGTGGATGCATGCAGTGGAAATGTGCACCTGGACTGCCATCTGCTGGCACATTGTGCTAAAAGCATCGTGTGTATATATATATATATATATATATATATATATATATATATATATATATATATATATATATATATATATATATCCATCCA